>NC_089597.1:23703684-23906184 GCF_019320115.1 Miscanthus floridulus
ATCCGGGATTTTCATTGGATGTAAAGCAAGTGTAAGCTCACCATGCTTAGCAAGTATAACAAAGGGATCTATGAGGCTCAAATAGGCTTGACACTGTTTGACTGCGGTTCGCAATTTTAGTTGTTCAATTTTTAGCAACCTGAATTACTACTTTAATGAACAGTCCCAATTCCCAAGTGGTATTAAGTATCATCAAGCTTTATCTCATAACCCATCCATCCATTATCCACAGTAACCACTAATCTCGAAGGATCCAGACCGCTCGTATCCGTGAGCACGGCTGTTATAACAGGTTAATTATTTCTGCAGAAATTGTACATCTTTACCCACCGAGCCGTGATTCCCAATGCCGGGGTTCGCGAGACCCACTACACCTCTTCCTAGGAAGTGTGGCAGAGTTTCACTATGAAACCCTTAGCTAGTTGCACTAACAGGTCGTAGCTACAAGGAATGGCACACGTGGGCATCGCAGCACGGTGCACACCCAAACAGAAAAAGGAAAGATACCCTCTTACCCCTTACTGGAGCTACAGACGAGCTAGTACAAACTAGATAATAGGTTAAAGTCAGAGCCATTTGACACTCGGGGTTGTACGGTCCCTCCTGGGTTGCCGCTTCAGGATAAAGTCCTTATGGAGAGGCACTAGAGTACTCAACCCCGTACTCCAGCCCCCTATCTGTTGCTAAAAAGTTCCATTTTATCACATTGCATATAGTCTTTAAGTATGTTTAACAATTACTTCATGTTAAGCGCTGCAGCATCTATCCAAAATGCCTACCCAATAAACCCAGGTATCAAGGATATGTGGTACAATAAATCATCTAGGTAAAGTCCTTAAAGGCAATTCAAATTAAACACATGCATGAATGTAAGTGGTAGTAGTTCATAGGTAACAAGGGGCCTTTGGTACACTTGCCTTCCTCAAGGTCGTCTTGGGAGTACTGCTGATCCTGCTGGGGGTCCTCAATCACCTCGAATGGCTCACCCTCTAATCGTGATCCAATCATCAATCAAGCATCATTCCAATCATTACATGCATACAAGATAGAACTCTATTAGAACAGTACACCAAACAATGAAAACATATGTTGAAAAGCTTACAGATCTGTTCTACGCATTTCTACGAACACATGAGCGAAAGAATCACTCAAATCGGACTTAAAACGTGAAAGTTATGCATGAAATAAGATGTAATGGCAATTCTGTAAATAAACTAACCTATTTTCGAATTAAAATAATTAAAAATATAAATTATCACGGTTATAGGACTGCGGGCATTAAATCTGGAAAGTACAGGGGCCTAACTGAATAAAAACAGGACTGAAAAATAACTATTTTGAATTAAGTTGGACTGCGGGTTGATTCTGATGAAATAGAGGGGCTTTTCTGGAAAACGAGCGCAGCTGACTGGGGTTTGATCGCGGCTGTTGACTGGGCGGCCACGTGGCGGCTGCTGATAGGCGCGGTGCACCACGCAGGCATGGGCGCGCTGACGTGGGCGTTGACGCTGCCACGGTGGACTGAGTCCACGGTCCGCTATGGACCGAACCGGTACCAGCTAATCTGGACCCCCCGCGCTAGATCCAACGGTGCAGGGTGGAACCTGGGCGGTGGCTCACCGGGGAAGAAGGACCCGATGGCGGCGCCATGGCCGGCGCGAACTGGAATCACCGGAACGGTGCTCCATGGCGTGAAACCGGGAATGGAAGGTACAGGGAGGGTCGCGAGCTCACCGTGAGTCGGATGGGGGCGTTCTCGGCGTTCGGGACGGGCTCCAGACGCGATGTCGACGGCGGCGGGGCTCTGGAGAGAGAAAAGGCGCGCGGGTGAGGGTGTAGCCGGGCAAAACAACGCCAAAACGCGAAATGGAAAGTACCTACGGGCGCGGGAAGATCCGGCGGTGTTTCGGGTGGCCTTGGCGTCGGCGTTCGCGCTCGGAAGGGGGGGGGTTCTCACCGGCGGCGGTGGCTCTCGGTAGCGGGCAAAGAGTGGGGGAGGAAGAAGGGTCGGCATGGAGATTTATAGACCGGCCGGCGAGCGGAAATAGGAAGGGAAGCGGGCGGGATTGGTCACTTGCCATGTGCGGGTGACGGCGGTGGCCTTCCATCCGAGCAGCGCTGACGGCGGCCGGAGAAAGGAAAGAACCGGGGAAGAAAAAGGAAGCTCGGGGAAGAAGAAAGGAAAGAAGAAAGGGCGCTGACCGGTGGGGCCGGAGCGCAGCGAGAGAGAAAGGGAGAGGGCGAGCGTCACGGTGAGGCCAAGCAGGCCGCACGGTGCAGTCGCGCGAAGCGGGCCGCAGAGAAGCGTGCGCGCGCGGGGGGTGGCCAGCTGGGCCGCGTGCAGTGCGGGCCGGCGCGGGAGAGAAGCAGCGGCCCAAGCGAGCAGGCCGCTAGGACAGGCCAGCGGGAGGAGGAGGGGGAAAAGGGCCGGGCTAGCTGGGCCAGAAGGTGTCTTTCTCCTTTTTTTTTAAATCAAATGTTTATCAAATTCTATTTTCTCCATTTTCATTTTTAAGCCAAATTCAAATAAGTTTTGAATACAAATTCCAAATCTTCTAGCCCTACACTCAATCAAAACCCATATGATTCGGCATGAATGCAACAAACAAGTTTCTAAACTTATAGTTTATTTTATTTATTCAATATTTATTATTTGGCCTATGTTAGAAATACCTAGAAATGTAATAAATGCTAAGAATTAATTGCTAATTTGTGGTAAAAATTTTGGGTGTTACACCCTAGCCTCTGCATGAGAGGGCCGTCAGGAGTTCTCCTGACTTTTTATACGCCCCTCGTGCGTGAGGGTTTGTTTGCCGAGGCCCCTTTGGGCACGAGCCCGAGTCATGGGGTCTCGGCATATTTGCAGGAGGAGCCCCCTAGCCTCTGCATAGGGCGAGAAGGCCGTCAGGGGTTCCCCTGACTTTTTATGCGACCCTTGCGCTTCCTTTTCGCTCGGAAGGAGGGGTGGAATGTGCCTCGCTACCCTCGATGGGCACGAGCGGTGGCACTTCTGGTGAGCTGTTATCGGGTAGTCCGAGTGGAGGCCCGAACCCCGTTCGTTAGGGGACGGCTAGCGGTCCAGAGACACACTCCAAGAGTACCAGAGGATTTCTCTAGTGGGTGCCGAGGCCGTTCGTTGGGCCTCGGTGGCTCGGTGCCTCCCTACGGTGGGATCCCATTCGGATACTTTCCTGCCAGTCTCAGACACGACTTTGGGTGTCCCAAGCGTTTCACTCGCTTGGGTCTCGGCCCCGTATAGGCTCGCCCGCAGTCGCCCCTGACTCTGTTATCCTGGGGCAACTGTCGAAACCCCTTGGGGGTCCAGCCTTCGAACCCCTGGATCGTAATAGGCTCAGAGCCCGGTTCCTTCCTATGAAAGGAATAGGCCGCGGGAAATATCTTCCCTATTGGCTCAGTCACGGGTGGCGCGCCTTTTGAGGCGGTTTCATGGGGAGGCAAAACGTCGCCTATTGCCATAGTGGCCGAGCGCGACGTGATGGACGGGACGTAACTGTCCTCGCATTTAATGCGGGAGACATGGGCGCGTGGGCCGCCGAAATCGGCTCGTGGTTAACCGCGCCGGACGGGGGAAAACCTCCCCGATTTCATCGCCCGTTTGTTTCGCCTCCTCCCTACATAAATACCCGAGGAATCTTGCCCCTCCTTGTCTTACCTTGCCTACATTAACACCGTCTCCGTCGAGCTGTCGCCAGAGCAGCGAGTGCCGGGAAGAGGAGGAGAGAAGAGCGAGCCTAGGGAGAAAGCGAGGAAAAAGCGAGAGCGTAGGAGGGAGAGAGAACAACTCACCGCCGCGCCCGATTCCTTCATCGTACCCATGGCCGGCAACGTCGTCGTTGTCGAGGCGGACCCTTGGGATCCGTCGGACGTCACCGAGGAGATGCTCCAGTCGCTTGTCGACGGTGGACTCCTCCGCCCGGTGACAGACCCTAGTAGGCCGGAGTGGATTGCTCCGTATGGTGAGCCGAAGCCGAGGCCCCGCGACGGCTACGTCGTGAGCTTTGTCTCCTTCCACGAGCGTGGCCTCAGCGTCCTAGCAGACCGGTTCATGCGGGCGCTCCTGCACTACTACGGCGTGGAGCTCCATAATTTTAATCCCAACTCCATTGCTCAGGCGGCTATCTTTGTTGCCGTCTGCGAGGGGTATTTGGGGATCGCTCCCCATTGGGATTTGTGGCTCCACCTGTTCCGGGCGGGGCATACTACCAAGCCGACGGGCACGTTGGGTAAGAGGAAGGCATCGAGGGCCGGAGGCTGCACTCTCCAAGTGTGTCAGGACCGCCTACACCTCTACATCCCGGCCCAACTCGCGTCCTCCAACCGCCGGTGGTACACGAGTTGGTTTTACCTCCGCAACAATGACGGAGGACTTCCCCCTTATACTGGGCGGATTGTGGGGAGTTGCTCGGAGAAATGGAAGTGGGGCGTCCCAAAGGTCGACCAGCCCAAGCTGGAGCCGCTCCTGGAGGGGCTGGCGAGGCTACGAAGCCATGGCCTCACAGTCGCTGTGGTCGTGGTCGCCTTCCACCGCCGGAGGGTGCTGCTGCTGATGGCTCGGCGGCGGTGGCTGTTCGAGATGAGGCCGGGTGAGCCCGTTGAAGGCACCCGGATGTCTTCCTCCGCCCTCTCTGATGAGGAAATTCACCATCGGGTGGGGGAGACGGTAGATGCGAAGTTGAGGGGCGGCAACCTGACCCCCTTCGCGATGCGATCGTCGCGGGGGTTCCTTTCGCTGGTAAGTCGGGTGTCGCTGTGGCCTCTGAGCCTCCTCAATCTCCCTTTATCCCTTGTTTCCTCATGCGCGTTTGTCGTTCCTCCATGGGATGAGGGACGTGCGCTCCTCCCCGCCGCCTGTTCTCGAGGACGCGGGGCAGCGGGCGATCAACCGTGCTCATGCCGACGCGCAGAAGAAGCGAAAGGACGCTAAGGTGGTGAGGCGCACGAAGCACATCCTTGCGCGTGAGGTATTGGATAAGCGCCGCCATTAGCAACGGAAGGATGGTCTCCCGTTGGAGGAATCCCCATCGGCGTCGTTGTCGACAGAGGCCTCGGACAGGAACAACAAGGGCGAGGGAGGGCGAGGTCCCCTGGACCACCTTCCTGATGTCGTGGAGGTGGCGGCCGGGGCGTCAGCAAGCAGCCCGGCACCCTCGGGAAGGGGAGGAGAAGCGGACCCAGGGCCGGTGGTTGCCCGCTCCGGGGCCGAGGCCGATACGCCCGAGGCACGGGCGTTAGGCAAACGCGCCGTCAGCCCGGTAGGCTCGGCGGCCGTGGCAGAACAGGTGGCGGTGGAGGCAACACCACCGCCCCCGCAGAGGACCGAGGGGGCGCTGGGGTCCACTGAGGACCGACCAGCGCCGATGGATACGGATGCGACGCTACTGCCGCCGCCTCCGCTGTTGCGGATGAGGTTTGCTGTGGCGAAGCGGGGGCCGCCCCGTTCTAAGTAAGTGTATTTTTGGCAGGGTCGTAGTGTCTTCCGTTTGCTTCTTTGGTCTTGCGCTGACCCTGTAGGTTAATTTTCTTTAGTCGGAAGCGGCCTGCGGACGACCTCCCCTTGGCGCCCCTCAAGGCGCTTAAGGCGAGCCCCGGCTCCTCCGCCCACTGGGTGGCGAAGGCACAAGCCACCATCCAACGTGGCGCGGCGTCGGCGAGGGTCGGCCCAAAGGAACCGGCCGCCCAAGGAGGGGTTGCCGAGGCAGCCCCTACACGGTCGGATGGGGCCGTCGTGCCCTTTGTTGCCGAGGCTCCCGGGGCCTCCGAGGCTGAGGCGATGGAGGCCCCAGCGCCTACGACCGCCGAGACCGCAGTGTCCGCGGTCGGTGTTTCTGTGTCTGCCGAGGCCACAATGGCAGAGGCCGGAGCCCCCGAGACCGCCGAGGCCATGATTGCAGAGGCCAGAGCTCCCGAGGTCACTATGGCCATCATGATGGCGGTGAGGCCGTCTGTGCAGGAGGCGGAGATGCAGGCGGCGGAGGCCTCGGCCGTGCCCTTGGCTCAGGGCCCGCTGTTGTTGCGGGAGAGCGCCTGGGAGACGGAGGTCTATCCGATCTCCTCCGACGATACTTCCCAGGCGCAGGAGGTGGTCGGCGCCGAGGAGACCAATGCCATGGAGCAGCCGACGCCGCTCTTGGGTGAGGGAAGCTTGGCCCTCGTGCGGGTGCGACCCGAGCCCCGTGGGTGGGATCACCCGCGGGTACTATGGTGGAGCCAGGACGACCCTGAGGGGGAGCCTCTGTTCGCCCTTAAGGACACGGCCGAGGGCGGGCGCTGGAGTACCTTCGAGCAGTACCGCGAGCTGATGGAGCGATCGCTATGGACAGCGCTGTCCGTGGTGGCCGACGAACTACCCGGAGTCGCCCGGGTTCGTGTTTTCCTTTCACGTGACGTTGTTCTTTTCTCGGTTTTGTCGTAATCGATGACCTCTGCTCTGCCTCCTCAGGAGCTCGAGACTCGGTCTCTCGGGAAGTCGGTCTTCCTCCGGCGAGAGAGGGGAATCTGGGACTAGCTTCAGCGACAGAGGGGCCTTCTTGCTGATGCTAACGAGCTTCTGTCGGCACAAAGCGTGGAGGTGGAGGACCTCCGCCTTCGCTGTGCCGACGTGAAGGTTGAGGCAGCCACAGCCCAGACGCAGCTCGCCCCCTTGGCGGCGCGGATCAAGGAGCTAGAGGAGGAGCTTACCCGCGCCGTCAGCGATCGGATGCCTTCAGATCCCGGGCTGAAGAAGCGACGGCCTCGGGCAAGGCCCTCGCCGGGCAACTGGGGGTAGAGGAGAGTGCGCACCGGCTGACCAAAGGTGCTCTAAACGAGGCCCTTGCTGCGGTTGAGGCCTCGCAAATCGAGGCCATGGTTTTGAGGGGGACGGTCGAGGGTGAGCTTGAGTCCCCTTGTTTTGTTTTCTTCTCCTTATGTTCGCCTCCTAACTTCCTTGTATGACGCAGAGCTGGGGAGTGAAGTTTCCAGGGCGGCCGAGGCCCCTCGGGTTGAGGCCCAGCAGTTGAGGGTGAAGGTCGAGGCTTGTCAGGTCGAGGCCCGACGCTGGGAGCTGAAGGCCAAGGGTGAGTTCCATGGACTTCCGTCCCTAACTTAGGTTGTTTTTTCTCTGGCTCGACCTCATTACATTTTCCACGGTGTAGAGTCAAAGGCGGAGTTCACCCGGGCTGCCGAGGCTTCCAGCGCGGTGCAGACAGTGCTCAATACCGAGATCAAGGAGCACGAGGCGCTGAAACGTGCCGCCCTTTCCGCCTGCGAGGCCTTGGAGGTCGAGGGGGTTCAGTCAGGCAGCTCCCTTGGGAGCCGCTTGATTGCGCTGAGCAGCCAGATGCGTGAACGGCTCCAAGGGGCGCTGCACACGGGTGTCAAGCGGGCGATGGCCGTCATCTCCTCTCACTACCTTGGTGTCGACCTCCCGGCCATCAGTGATGGCTACGTTCTGCCTGACGATGATGAGGAGGCTGATGCGGCGGTCGCGAAGCTGATGGAGGCGGCGGAAGGCCCTAGCGTGGCGCTGGCGACGCTCTTCGAAGAGGAGGTGGTGCCCCCTGCCATCTGCCGGTGCTGAAGGCCCTGAACCTTGATCTGGGCCCCGGGGGCTATGTAAAGATAGAATAGGGGTTATTTTTGTATCATAACGTTTATGGCCATCGAGGCCTTTATTTCTGAAGTATTTGTGTTTCTTAGTTGTTTTTCTCAAGTTTCCGAGCCTTTGCCCTCTGTTGCTTCTGATCAGATTTCATTTGCGAAACACCCCTTTAGGGCTTAAGCCGTTCCTTGAGCGAGAGGTAGTGAGGGAGTGCCGTAGCCCAGGGGCGTAGGCCATCTCGTGACTCTACCGGCCTCTTGCTTAGGAAGCAGACCTTGGTCCGAGGAGTCTTCACAAATGATTCGTTAGAGCCTGATAGAGTCTTGGCGTAGGAATTTTTGCGAAAAGCAACTTAAAGAATGGTGCGTGGGACCTAGGGGGAGTCCCCCATCTAGCCCCCGAGGGAGGCATGGTTCTGCTGAGGCAGAGCTGAGTCTCCCTTGTCGTGTTTATTGTCCTGCCGAGACCTATGGTGGGCTCGGGGGGTTTCTCGAAAAATAAGACCAACTAAAGGACGCTTTTTAATTGTATTTCGAGAAACGATATATACAATGCTTGGAAATTTAGGGATAAAAGCGACGTAGCTGTTCTATGTTCCAAGCGTTGGTGAAGATTTCGCCCTTCTCGTTGGCCAGCTTGTAGGTCCCGAGCTTTAGTACTTGGGCGATGATGTACGGTCCTTCCCATGGCAGGGTCAGCTTGTGGCGACCCTTGTTGCTCTGTGCTAGCCTCAACACCAGGTCGCCTACTTTCAGGTCTTGGCCTCGGACATGTCGGGCCTGATAGCGCCGCAGGCTCTGCTGATACTTGGCCGAGTGTAGTAGCGCGACGTCTCGGGCTTCCTCCAGCTGATCGAGGGCATCCTCCCGTGTGGTGCGGTTGCTTTGTTCGTTATAGGCTTGTAGCCTTGGGGAACCATATTCTAGGTCGGTGGGGAGGATGGCCTCGGCCCCATAGACTAGGAAGAAAGGCGTGAATCTTGTGGCTTGGCTTGGAGTGTTCCTCAGGCTCCAGATGACCGACGGGAGTTCGGCGAGCCATTTCTTGCCAAACTTTTTCAACCGGTTGTGAATCCTTGGCTTGAGGCCTTGTAGGATCATGCCGTTGGCACGCTCTACTTGGCCGTTGGTCCTTGGGTGTCCTACGGCCGACTAGGCCACACGGATGTGGTGGTCATCGCAAAACGTCAGGAACTTTTTGCCGGTGAACTGCGTCCCGTTGTTGGTGATGATGGTGCTGGGGACCCCAAACCTGTGGATAATGTCAGTGAAGAACAGCACCACCTGCTCGGATTTGATTCGATTGATCGGACAGGCCTTGATCCATTTGGAGAACTTGTCAATTGATACCAGTAGATGGGTGTAGCCCCCGGGGGCCTTTTGCAGAGGCCCGACCATGTCGAGCCCCCACACGGCGAACGGCCATGTGATGGGGATGGTTTGCAGGGCCAGGGCCGGAAGGTGTGTCTGCCGGGTGTAGTACTGGCATCCTTCGCAGGAGCGTACTAGCTTGGTAGCGTCGGCGACCGCCGTCGGCCAGTAGAACCCTTGGCGGAAAGCGTTCCCTACGAGCGTCCGAGGCGCCGCATGGTGCCTGCAGGCGCCTGAGTGTAAGTCCCAAAGCAGGGCTTGGCCTGCTTTGGAGCTGATGCATCGTTGAAGGACACCTGAGGGGCTTTGCCAGTACAATTTGCCATTGCAGAGGGCATAGGTCTTGGCTCGGCGCGCAAGCCGTCGTGCTTCGGTTCTGTCGTCAGGAAGCTCTCCCCGATCAAGCCAATCGAGGAACGGGACTCGCCAATCCGCGCCTGGATTAGTCTGCGGAGGCTCGGCGCTGACTTCCATGAGCTCGGGCTCGGTCGAGGGGGTCTCGGCAGCAGAGGGGGCATCGGGCTTTGCCATGGGTTCCCCAGGTGGGCCCTCCTTTGCTGTTGAGGCGCAGCCGATGGAAGGTTTGTGGAGGTCTCTGGCGAAGACGTTCGGGGGGACCGGGGCCCGTGCCGAGGCCACCTTTGCCAGCTCATCGGCGGCCTCGTTGTACTTTCGCGCGACGTGATTTAGTTCGAGACCGTCGAACTTGTCTTCTAGGCGTCATACCATCTTGCAGTAAGCCTCCATTTTAGGGTCGAGGCAGTTTGACTCCTTCATCACTTGATCTATGACGAGCCGCGAGTCGCCTCGGACGTTGAGGCGCCGTGCCCCAAGCTCGATGGCGACTTGTAAGCCATTGATGAGGGCCTCATATTCGGCCACATTGTTGGAGGCGGCGAAGTGGAGCCACACCATGTAGCGCATGTGTACTCCGAGGGGCGAAATGAAGAGCAGACCCGCGCCTGCCCCGGTCTTCATCAGGGATCCGTCAAAGTATAGGGTCCAGCACTTTGTCTGAATTTGAGCAGGTGGCAGTTGGGTATCTGTCCATTCAGCCACGAAATCGGCCAAGACCTGAGACTTGATTGCTTTTTGAGGCGCAAAGGTCAAGGTTTCCCCCATAAGCTCGACAACCCACTTGGCTATCCTGCCCGAGGCCTCCCGGTTATGAACTATCTCGCCTAGGGGGAAGGATGATACCACGGTCACTGGGTGTGACTCGAAGTAGTGGCGCAGTTTGCGCTAGGCCAGGACCACGGCGTAGACCAGTTTCTAGATGTGGGGGTAGCGTGCTTTGGTCTCGGAGAGCACCTCACTGATGAAATAAATAGGTCATTGGGTGGGCAGAGTATGCCCTTCTTCCTGCCTCTCTACCACTACGGCGGCGCTGACCACTTGGGTCGTTGCGGCGACGTAGAGTAAGAGGGCCTCGTCCATGGCTGGGGGTATCAGAACGGGAGGATTGGTGAGCAGCCTCTTGAGTCTATCGAGGGCTTCCTCAGCCTCGGGGGTCCAAGAAAAACGCTCAGACTTTCTCAAGAGTCAGTATAGAGGCAAGCCTTTTTCACCGAGGCGTGAGATGAAGCGGCTCAGGGCCACAAGGCATCCCATGACCCTTTGCACTCCCCTGAGGTCTCTGATTGGTCCCATGCTGGTTATGGCCGAGACCTTCTCTGGGTTGGCTTCAATGCCGCGTTCCGAGACTATGAATCCCAAGAGCATGCCTCGGGGGACCCCGAACACACATTTCTCAGGATTGAGCTTGATGCCCTTCTCCCTAAGGCATTTGAAGGTTATCCTTAAGTCATCGACGAGACCCTCGGCCTTCCTAGTCTTGACCATGATGTCGTCTACGTAGGCCTCGATGGTCCGCCCAATGTTGTTGCCAAAGACCTAGGTCATGCAACGTTGGTACGTGGCACCTGCGTTTCTGAGGCCGAAGGGCATCATGATGTAGCAGTACATGCCGAATGGTGTGATGAAAGAAGTCGCGAGCTGGTCGGACTCTTTCATCTTGATCTGATGGTAACCAGAATACGCATCAAGGAAAGACAGGGTCTCGCACCCTACGGTGGAGTCGACGATTTGATCGATTCGAGGTAATGGGAAGGGGACCTTTGGACAGGCTTTGTTCAAACCGGTGTAGTCTACACACATTCTCCATTTCCCATTTTTCTTCTTGACCAACACGGGGTTAGCCAACCACTCTGGGTGGGACACTTCCTTGATGAACCCGGCCGCCAAGAGTTTCTACACCTCCTCTCCGATGGCCCTGCACTTTTCCTCGTCGAAGCGGCGCAGGCGTTGCCTCGCCGGTCTAGATCCGGCCCGGATGTCTAGGGCATGCTCGGCGACCTCCCTTGGTATGCCCGGCATGTCCGAGGGACTCCATGCGAATATGTCGACGTTTGCACGGAGAAAGTCGACGAGCACGGCTTCCTATTTGATGTCGAGGGTGGCGCTGATCCTCAGCGCTCGGTCGTCGAGGCAGGCGGGGTCGACCAGGATGAGTTTGATGGTTTCCGCGTGCTGGAACGCCCCCGCGCGTCGCTTGGAGTCAGGCACCTCGCCACTGAGTTGGTCGAGGTGGGCGATGAGGGTCTCGGCCTCCGCGAGAGCCTCGGCGTACTCGATGCACTCGACGTCGCAGTCGTATGCGTGTTCGTACGTGGACTCGATCGTGATGACACCGCTAGGGCCTGGCATCTTGAGCTTGAGGTAGGTATAATTGGGCACAGCCATGAACTTGGCGTAGCACGGCCGCCCCAGAATGGCGTGGTAGGCTCCCCCGAACCCGACGACCTCGAAGGTGAGGACTTCCTTGCGATAGTTGGAGGGGGTGCCGAAGCAGACGAGGAGGTCGATGCGCCCGATGGGTCGCGTGCGCTTCCCCGGCACGATGCCGTGGAAGGGGGCGACGTCGCCTTGGAGCCTCGACCGGTCAATCTCCAAGAGCTCTAGGGTATTAACGTAGAGGATGTTGAGGCCGCTGCCTCCGTCCATCAACACCTTGGAGAGTCGGGTGTTGCCGATGATCGGGTCGACAACTAGTGGGTACTACTCGGGATTCGAAACATGGTCAGGGTGGTCATCTCGATCGAAGGTGATCACCTCTCAAGACCAGTCGAGGTACTGGGGGTGGCCACCTTGACTGAGAAGACTTCTCGGCGTTCCCTCTTGCGCTGCCACGCCGTAAGGCATGCCGAGGGCCCACCGAAGATCATGAAGGCGTTGCATACCTCAGGGAACCCATCGTCCTTATCTTTGTCCCGACCGCCGGCGTCCTTCTGCTTGGCGTCATCATCAGGGAGCCCGAGCCTGGCATAGTAGCGCCGTAGCAAGGTGCAATCCTCGAGAGCGTGCTTGACCGGGCTCTGGTGGTAAGGGCAGGGTTTCTTGAGCATATCGTCGAAGGGCCTAGGGCCTTTGAAGTCTCGAGGATTCTTGCGCTCTGTGGCCACGACCAGATCAACCTCCAGGACCTCCTGCTTCCCCAGGCGCCCCTTTTTCTTTTTCTTAGGGAGGTGGGAGGCTGAGGCCTCGGGGGCCTCTTCCCTCCGCTTACCCTTGGTGTCGGTGTCGGGGAAGATGGCTCCGACAGCCTCTTCACCCGAGGCGAAGCTGGTGGCGATGTCGAGGAGCGCGGCGGCAGAGCGCGGCACATTGCGACCTAACTCTCGGACCAAGTCCCGACAAGTGGTGCCAGAGAGGAAAGCCTAGACAATCTCCGAGTCGCCGACGCTGGGCAACTCGGTGCATTGTTTGGAGAAGCACCGGATGAAGTCTCGGAGAGACTCATCCGGCTTCTGGTGACAGCTCTTGAGATCCTAGGAGTTCCCAGGGCGCACGTATGTGCCCTGGAAGTTCCCGACGAAGATCCTAACCAAGTCACGCCAGTCGTGGAATTGTGAGGGAGGAAGATGCTCGAGCCAGGCTCGTGCTGAGTCCGACAAGAGCAAAGGGAGGTTGCGGATGATGAGCTGGTCATCGTCCACGCCACCTAGCTGGCAGGTCAGGTGGTAATCGGCAAGCCAGAGTTCAGGGTTGGTCTCACCGCTATACTTTGCGAGATTGGCTGGTTGCCGAAACCGGGCGGGGAAAAGAGCAGCACAGATGGCCCTGCTGAAGACCCGAGGGCCTGGCGGTTCAGGGGAAGGACTACGGTCTTCCCCGCTGTCGTAGCGACCGCCTCGATGTGGGTGGTAGCCCCGAGCGGGCCCCTCATTGTCGTGGCATCATCGCCTGCTGACCACCTCATGGTCTCCCTGCACCTCGCGTCGGTTGTCGAGGCGGTCCAGGAGCACGGGGACCCTGTGGCCTATTGGCGCTCGGTCGGGCTCGGGACGAGCCGGGGCTTCCCTGTCCTGCCGAGGCAGTACCATTGGTAGGTTCGATGCGCCCCCATGCCGTTGGGAGGCGGAACTCTCGGCCTGCTGAACCGTGGCGGTCTCTAGGAGATCCCGGAGCTCGCCGTGGACCCGCTGTCCCTCCGTGGTAGAAGGCTCGGGCATTGCGCGGACCAGCATTGTCGCAGCCGCGATGTTCTGCCTAGCGCGATTGAAGACTGGGGGTAGCTCGCTCCCTTCATCGTCATGGATGCGGTGATGCACATCGCGGGCCCTCCGTCGGGCTCCCCCGCCTTCGCCGCGGCCTCGCTGTTCTTGTTCGAGAGAGTCTCGAGGCTGCTGCAGAAGGAGTTGGTCTTGCTCGACCTTGGCCTGGAGCTCATGGAGCTGCTCTAGGTCTGGGCGCTAAGGTCGTGCAAGAGCGACGTTCTCATTTCGTACGGCTGGCGGGACGTTGCGTGGGGGCATGGCGGCGGCTGCGCCTGGATGAAGCGGGGAACGGCTACCCGCCCCCTCATCCTCTTCGCCGGCCCTCGGCATCCCAAGCCCGACGTGAAAACACTCGCGAGTGGGGTCGTAAGTGCCTTCGCTGTCGAAGTCGGAGTAGCCGAGGCAGTAGTCGCTTGCGGCCAAGAACTGGCGCAAAGCCTCAGGGTCGTGGAGCCCGAAGAATTCCACTCCGGGCCATGCCTCGTCCTCATCGGAGTTAGCGTGGGTGCTTAGGTCGAGACCGAAGTGCTGGCAGCGCTCTGAGGGATCCTCGTGAGCGGCAGCGTAAGCGTAGGCGTAAGAAGCGGCGGCATTTCTCAACCCAAAGGGGTATGGGGATGGTGCCGTCGCTAGGTTCTGCTTCGCCGAGGTTGGTTCTTCAGGGAGTGGTGGAGCAGAGCTTGACGACTAGGCATCGCCACGAGCCACCGGCGATTTTTCTTTGTCCAAGCTCAGGCCAGACAAGTCCCCAGCCAGGGACCCCGTACCAACAGCTGGTCGTAGGATATCGGCGGGGAGTGGCGTGCCGCCTCGGGTTCGCGTAGCGTCGGGGCGGCCTTGCTCGCGTCGTGTCTGGCGAGCGCGGCGAGAGCGGCCGCCCGGGCGCCGCCTGCGCCTGGGCTGCCGGTGCGTAACTTCATCATCGGACGGTGGGGCTCGAGGAGTGAGGAGTACCATGTCGTACTCATGCCCTAGAGACATGAACTCTAGGCTCCCAAACCAAACCACGGTGTTGAGACGCAATGATCGTACGGGGTCTGCCATCTGGCACCTGCTGGGATGACAAAACTGACACGCAGACATGCCCCTACCTGGTGCACCAACTATCGGTGTTTCTGACAGGGGGGTCCTCAATCGACTAGTGAATTTGTTCTGTGTGCTCCCGATTCCGGATGGTGATGCAAAGAGACACAAGATTTATACTGGTTCGGGCAATCGGTGCCCTACGTCCAGTCTGAGAGATCGAACTTGTATTCCTTGCACCGAAGTGCTCGTAGTAGGGGGTTACAAGCTAAGGGAGAGAGGGAACTAGTCCCGGGTCTCAGCAAGGTGTCGTGTGGGCCGTCTGAGACGTTGCTCTCAAGCGGCTGGGATGTGCGTGTGTGTGTGTTACCCAGTCTCCCCCCCTCTAAGTGGCCCAAGTCTTCTCCTTTTATAGTTGAAGGGAGGACAAGGACAGTACATGTATTACTATGCGGCGTCATGCCAATAGGGGCGGCATGTCCGAACCCTGTGGCCTGTCCCTGTGGCGGCGTGGTCGTCAGAGTGGTCCGTCCTTGGAGTACTGGGGCGGCGTGGTCGTCCCATCATATCCTGTGCGTCGTGGGAGCCCCAGGAATGCCTCGGAGTGGGCGTAGCGGCGAACGTGCAAGCCATTGTGGACAGACTGTGCGCGAGGCCGAGACTTGGTCGGTGCCAAGGCTTGCACTGCGGTGGGGGGGTCTCGGCAGGCACGAACCCCAAGATCGTCGAGGCCCTGGTGTACAGTGCCGAGGCCTCGAGCGGGCGGCTGGTCATGGGTATAGCGTTGGGACACAGTGGTCGGTAATCCCCGTCGTATCCTGTCCCAGCCGGTATGGCATTGATCGTGGACACAGCGGTAGGGTACAGTGGCCGGTAATCCCCGTCGTGCCCTGTCCCGGCCAGTATGGCGCTGATGCGACCTCGGGTCACGTCGGCCGTCATGTGGCATTGAGCCACCGTCTGGCTGAGATTGCGGGAGTGGTTGAAGCATTAATGAGACATGACACACTGTCGGGAGGGTCGGCCGAGGCGGGGGGCGACGGATCGCGGACGAGCCGGCCTCGGGCGAGAGGCCTCGCGCGAGACGGAGATCAGGCTCCTTGCCGAGGCCTCGCGCGATACGGAGAACGCGCCTCCTGCCGAGGCCTTCCGTGAAGAGCCTCGGGCGAGATGGAGACGACGTTCCCTGCCGAGGCCTTCCCTGGGGAGCCTCGCACGAAGCGGAGTTTGCGTCAGGATGCCGAGACCTCCTGCTCGAGGCTCGAGGCGAGGAGGGGGAGGACCCAGTGGGCTCGGTCGCAGCGGGTGAGGGGCCCACGACTTGCCTTCTAGCTTTTATATTATTTTTTTTAGATGGGACTCTAGCGACCCATTTGATGTTTTGCTTGGGGTACCCCATTCTAAGGTACCCGACAGCCATGTTTGTAGGACGATGGGTTACCATTGAGGAGGGTCAGTCAGCAGTGCAGGAGCCAGTTCAGCAGACTCAGGAGGGTGAGCAGGCACAGCAGACCCAGGAGGCTGAGGAGACAGAGCCGGCACCCTAGCTTCACCGCTCTGGACGGACCCATGTACCAGTCTCGCTGAGGCTGCCGACACAGCGGAGGGGATCTCGTCCACCACCTAGACCACAGGGTCCACCTCCAGTGGTTCACCTCGACTTGAGGGCCGCCACAGCCAGACAGGTTCAACAGCTGCGATTTGTAGAGTTTGAGGTTTGGTTTCCTCCGAGGAGGGATGAGAGAGCAGCTGAGGGTTTCTACACGCCACTGTAGAAAGATTTCTACAACGCTTATCTCAACAGTGGGGTAGTGTTCAGATCTCAGAGAGTCTGTTGGATAGAGTCTATTGTGGCAGTAGCCGGAGAGCACATTCAGCCTTACTTATCATATTTGCCAGGGCTGACAGATTTGATTGGACAGACAGGAATATATGTACCATCTTGGGTTCGTCAGTTTTATGCTTCACTCTTCATCGATCCACATCACAGATTTATTCACTTTGCTTTTAGAGGCAAAGACTACAGAGTGACGAGTGGCAGGGCCACAGAGATACTGAGGCTATAGGAACAGCCTGTCAAGATGCATGAGGTTTGTTATGGACAGCAGGAGCCTCCCAGGCGTCCTCATGGAGGGCAAGTGCCCCCTACAGATTTAGTGCGATATTGCTTCAAGGAGCCCTTTGGTGAGGGGTCGAGCAGGAACCCAAGTGACTTGACTCCTACAGCGAGAGTGCTAGAGGCCATTATCAGGAGGACACTGCTTCCCAGGTTGGAATATAGGGAGGGCCTGACTCGCTTACAGCTCTGGCTTCTCAATGCCCTGATGCAGCAGACAGTATTTGATATTTGGGACCTCCTTCTTTCAGAGATGGAGGATACAATAGCTGAGGGATTCAAGGGTCGCAGGCAGCTTCCCTATGCTCATTGGATCACGTTCCTCATCCGTAGAGTAGTGCTTGATAAGCCCCCTAGTATGATGGATGAGTATATAGGTGCCACCACAGAGTTCCCAGCTTACAACCTATCACAGAGGATCAGACACACCACTCCTCAGGCACCCAGATAGCCTAGCCGTCGTCCTGACGTTCCAGAGTCCACAGCTCAGCAGGATGAGATCATCAGAGAGATTGCAACCACTGAGGAGGAGGAGCTAGAGGCACAGCAGGAGGTGAGCGAGTATAGTGACAGCTCTGATGACGACTACCAGCCTATTCCTCAGATGCCTCCATGCAGACACGATGCAGAGGCCGATAGCTCTAGTTCTGCTCCACAGACAGACCCCGCTCTCATTGCTATTCTTGAGCGGATGCAGCAGACACAGGATAGACAGGCACAGGAGATAGCTGCTACTTTTGCCCAGTTTCAGACTCGATAGGACGAGTTCTAGAGGCAGCAGCAGCAGATGCATCAGCAGCAAATACTCTTGTAGCAGTAGCTTATGGGTTTCATGCAGCATGTAGTGACAGCTCTTGGGGCCCCACAGCCACAGTCTTCGCCCCAGCTTGCTCCGCCTGCCACCACTTCGACGACTCCAGCAGTATAGCCCAGTGGGCTCCAGAGTCAGGGACAGCCTCCAGCTCAGTTTGCTTCACCTCTTGTACAGGTGTCCCAATGGTTAGCCTCACCTGTGGTAGCCCTGTAGTTCACTCCATTTTAGACGGGCTTCACACCAGAGCAGTCTTCCTCGCTATTCGTGCCTAACACGTCAGTCTCCAGGAGTCTTGGAGCATCCTTCAGTGAGTTGACCGGCATGCCTACTCCGCCTCATATGCATACCGCCGGTCCATCTATAGCAGCTCCAGTCGCAGTGACTACTCAAAGGCTCCCCTCGTCTATCGCCTCGTCAGATCCTACGACAGACATACTAGCAGCTTCACAGGCAGCACCAGCCCCAGCTCAGACCCAGACCGCTTCAGCAACACTTCCTACCACAGAGGGTCAGTCAGTTCAGAGTTTAGGGTCAGATGATGATGGTGCCTAGTTCTAGCTTGCCCCACGTTCTTCAGCGCCTGGCTCGTCCGCTGCAGCCTCGCCGACCGACCCCTAGGTTTTGGTGTTTGACGCCAAAGGGGGAGAGGGAGTTCGAGTATGTAGTCTCAGGGGGAGCTACATTTAGGGGGAGCTAGTTATCTGGTATTAGCTTATTATATACATTTGGAGTTCTATTTATGTGATACACTATTACTTATGCATTCATGTGTTTACTGTCATGCATACTATTATATATATGTGATAGTGCTATCTATGTGATTGATATATGACATGTGTGCTTTCTACTTTGCATTATTTAAATGTCATATCACTTGTGTCATGCTCATTTGCCTTTGCTTCCGCGTTCATACTCCGATGCAAATGAGCTTTGTTAATCGTACTCATGCTTAACTCACATCCTTTGAGTACATTGTGTTGGCTTGGGTCATATAAGCTTGACTAACACTTTTGTTCTTATTGACAAAAGCTTATATGAACCAAGCCCGTCAAAAACCTCACTCTTTCATATACTCGAGGTGGTATTGTCATCGATCACCAAAAAGGGGGAGATTGAAAGCATCTAGGCCCCTAGTTGGGTTTCGGTGATTAATGACAATACAAGATTACTATGACTAACGTGTGTTTTGCAGATGCAATTAAGTTAGGTCATGGTAATAGAGATCGATCGGGCAATCAAAGTTGTCATGCCCCTACGATGGAAATCATTTCGGTTTTCAAAGGATTGACGACAAGGTTAAGGATGACTAGTTCTAAGTGTCGATTGGAGTTGGAGAGACACTTAGAGTAGTTTAGGACTTTGTTTTTCCTTTGGCCGTACTATTAAGGGGGGTATGAATGGGTAGCTTGACCTAGTTAAGACTAGTGAGTTAGGTGTGGTGCACACTTGTTAAAACTAGCTCTAGGTAGCTCCTATGAATGCCTAAGATCCTTTGGAGCAAACTTCGTTCACATATATTCGAGAGTTGGAAGTGAATGGAGGGTCAAATACTGACCGGACGCTGGCTCCTGTGCGACCGGACGCTGGCCGCAGGGTCCGGTCAGTTCATTTGATCAAGAAGACAGCGTTCGGTGTGACCAGACGCTGGATCGGTTAAGTGACCGGACGCTGAGAGGCAGCGTCCGGTCAACTCCTGTAAGGTTCCAGAGAAGGGAACCTTCGACCGGACACGTCCGGTCAATACTGACCGGACCCTGAGGGTTCAGCGTCCGGTCGAGTCTAGTAAGCATCCAGTGAGGGTTTCATGCGACCGGACGCGTCCGGTCAGTGGTGACCGGACCCTGTCAGCGTCCGATCAACACAGTTTCACTCGTTCACGGGTTGAACTGACCGGAGCGTCCGGTCAACACGACTGGAGCGTCCGGTCAACACAACCGGAGCGTCCGGTCACCCCGCAGAAGCTCATAACGGTTCGTTTTTCAGGCTGCCTTATAAATAGAAGCTCCACTCGTGTGTGGAGTCACTTTTGCTCATTCCAACATCTGAGAAACACGTTTGTGAGTGCCAAGAAGAGCAAGGTCCTAGTGAGGTGTTTGTGATTTGAGAATCCAAGAGTGTAGCCTCACTAGCAAATCAAGAGTAGCAAAGTGTGCATCTATCTTCTCATTAGGCTTCGCGTGGTCAAGTGAGAGTTCGTGCTTGTTACTCTTGGTGATCGCCATCACCTAGATGGCTTGGTGGTGATTGGGAGCTTGGTGTTCACCCGGCGGAGCTTGTGGGTGACCCAACTCAAGTTGTGAGCGGCTTTAGGTGATTCGCCGCGACAGAGTATCGAAGAATCAACCCGTAGAGAGCACTTGATCCTTGCGTGGATCAAGGGGGAGCTACACCCTTGCGAGGGTGCTCCAACGAGGACTAGTGGGGAGTGGCGACTCTCCGATACCTCGGCAAAACATCGCCGCGTTCCTCTCTCCATTTACTTTGAGCATTTACTTTAAGTATTTACTTTGAGCAATTCAATACTTGTCTTTACATTCATAGAATTGCCATGCTAGAGTAAGTTTAGAACATAGGTTGCAAGTCTTTTGTGCGTTAATTTGATAGAAACATTTTTCTAGGCACAAGGGGTTAATTGGGCTATCCATAGGATTTGATTATTGCAAGTAAAATTAAAATTAGCACAATTCACCCCCCCTCTTGGGCATCTTGATCCTTTCACATGGCACATGCAAGCATCGAGCTACCTCCAGCGGCACCGGCCGCAGCGGCTCTCCTCCACCTTGACGAGCCAAAAGCACATGCCCTCCTCGGTGACAGCTCCGGCAACGACAAGACTGACGGGTGGTGCCTCGACACCGGTGCCACCCATCACATGACCGGTCGACGGGAGTTTTTCACCGAGCTTGACTCTAGCGTCCGAGGCTCCATCAAGTTTGGGGATGCCTTCGGCGTGGAGATCAAGGGCGTCGACTCTGTCATCTTCACCACCGTGTCTAGTGAGCACAGGCTGCTCACCGGAGTCTACTACATCCCCACATTGAGGAACTCCATCATCAGCTTGGGACAGCTGGATGAGAACGATTCGCGCGTGGTGGTTGGGGACGGAGTCATGAGGATTTGGGATCGTCGTCGTCGCCTTCTTGCCAAGGTATCCAGAAGCGCAAATCGACTCTACGTCCTTAGCGTGCAAGTGGCACAACCCCTCTGTCTCGATGCTCGTCGGGACGACGAGGCGTGATAGTGGCACGAGCGTTTTGGGCACCTTCACTTCGAGGCCATGAAGCGGCTTAGTGCCACGGAGATGGTGCGAGGCCTGCTGTGCCTCGACCATGTGGAGCAGCTCTGTGATGTCTGCGTGTTGACGAAGCAGAGGCGACTCCCCTTTCCACAGCGGGCTAGCTTTCGAGCCAAGGAGAGGCTCAAGCTTGTGCACGGGGACTTGTATGGCCCGGTGACACCGGCCACACCGAGAGGACGACGCTACTTCCTGCTGCTCGTCGACGACCTCTCCCACTACATGTGGGTGATGGTCCTCGACAGCAAGGGAGAGGCTGCGGACGCCATCAGGCGTGCGTAGGCTGCTACGGAGGCAGAGTGCGGCCGCAAGCTGCACGTGCTACGCACCGACAACGGTGGCGAATTCACGACGGCTGAATTCATGTCGTACTGCGCTGACGAGGGCATTCAGCGCCACTACTCCGCGCCGTACAGCTCGCAACAGAACAGCGTCATCGAGCGACGCAACTAGACGGTTGTGGGGATGGCTCGGGCCCTCCTCAAGCAGAGGGGGATGCCGGCTGTCTTTTGGAGAGAGGCGGTGGTGACGGCCGTCTACATCCTCAACCGCTCGCCTACCAAGGCGCTCAACGGTAGGACGTCGTACGAGGCTTGGCATGGGCGCAAGCCGGCGATCTCCCACTTGTGGGTCTTCGGCTGCCTCGCGTTCGCCAAGGAGCTTGGCTACATCAGCAAGCTCGACGATAGGAGCACTCCGGGAGTGTTCATCGGCTACGCGGAGGGCTTGAAGGCCTACTGCATCCTCGACCTGAAGACACAGCATGTGCGCACGGCGTGCGACGTTGTGTTCGACGAATGGCGAGGATGGGCGTGGGACAAGGCGGTGGATGACGGCTCGGCTCCGACGTACGACGACTTCACTGTTGAGTACGTCCACTTCGAGGGAGCTAGGGGAGTAGGCGGCTCTTCTTCGGCGAGCGCGTTTACCCCAGTCCCCGAGCCTCCACCGACCCCGGCGCCTGCTACTCCGACCGCACCACGCTCTCTAGCTAGGACCTCGGCTGCGATGAGTTCTTCGCCGGCTTCACCATAGCTGGCAACGCCACGCACTCCAGCACCGACAGGCACCTCTCTGGGCACGTCTACTCCAACACCAGCTCGTGTCGAGCACAGCCCGGTTGAGCTCGCTACTCCGCTCTCTCACAACGAGGAGCGCATCGACGCGTACCACGACGGCGAGCCATTGCGGTACCATACGATGGAGAACCTTCTCGGCGACCAGTTGGTGCCGGGACTGGTGCCTCACGACCTAGAGGACCTGGAGGCGCAGTTGCACCTTGCATGTGACGACGGCGAGCCTTGGTCGTTCGCAGAGGCCGACAGACACGCGGCATGGCACGCCGCGATGCAGTTGGAGATGGATGCGGTTGAGAAGAACCGCACCTGGGAGCTTGCTGACCTTCCTCGTGGCCACCGCGCGATCACCCTTAAGTGGGTGTACAAGCTGAAGAGGGATGAAGCCGGCGCCATCGTCAAGCACAAGGCTCGCTTGGTGGCACGAGGTTTCGTGCAGCAGGAGGAGATCGACTTCGACGACGCCTTTGCTCCCGTGGCACGGATAGAGTCCGTGCGACTCCTCCTTGCGCTAGCTGCCCAGGAGGGCTGGCGTGTTCATCACATGGACGTCAAGTCGGCGTTCCTTAACGGTGATTTGAAGGAGGAGGTCTACGTGCACCAGCCGCCGGGATTTACGATCCCCGGTAAGGAGGGCAAGGTGCTCCGCCTGCGCAAGGCCCTCTATGGCTTGCGGCAAGCACCGAGGGCGTGGAATGCCAAGTTGGATTCCATGCTAAAGGGGATAGGCTTCGAGCAAAGCCCGCACGAGGCGGCCATCTACTGACGGGGCAGTGGAGGTAATGCTCTGCTGGTGGGTGTCTACGTCGACGACTTGGTGATCACCGGCACCAAGGATGCGGAGATGGCGGCATTCAAGGAAGAGATGAAGGCCACCTTCCAGATGAGTGACCTAGGGCCTCTCTCCTACCTAGGAATCGAGGTGCACCAAGATGACTCCGGGATCACGCTTTGACAGACCACCTACGCCAAGCGTGTCGTTGAGCTAGCTGGGCTCACCGACTGCAACCCAGCTCTCACTCCGATGGAGGAGAGGCTGAAGCTGAGCCGCGATAGCACGACGGAGGAGGTGGACGCTACGCAATACAGGTGTCTTGTGGGAAGCCTTCGCTACCTCGCCCACACACGGCCGGACCTGGCATTCTCCGTCGGCTACGTTAGTCGGTTCATGCAGCGACCGACAACGGAGCACCAGCAGGCTGTGAAGAGGATCATCCGCTACGTTGCGGGGACTCTCGACCACGGCCTCTACTACCCTAGGTGTCCTGGGGCGGCACACTTCGTTGGGTACAGCGATAGCGACCACGCCGGCGACATCGACACCAGCAAGAGCACGAGCGGGATCCTCTTCTTCATCGGCAAGTGCCTCGTTAGCTGGCAGTCGGTCAAGTAGCAGGTGGTGGCCCTGTCTAGCTGTGAGGCCGAGTACATAGCGGCCTCCACCGCTTCGACTCAGGCGCTCTGGCTCGCTCGACTGCTTGGTGATCTCCTCGGCAGAGACACTAAAGCGATGGAGCTAAGGGTGGACAGCAAGTCTGCTCTGGCCCTGGCAAAGAACCCCGTCTTCCATAAACGCAGCAAGCACATCCGAGTGAGATACCACTTCATCCGAGGCTGTCTTAAGGAAGGAAGCATCAAGGCGAGCTACATCAACACCAAGGACCAGCTTGCGGGCCTGCTCACCAAGCCCCTTGGGAGGATCAAGTTCCTTGAGCTCTGCTCTAGGACCGGAATGGTTCAACTTTCCCACAAGACGACGCTAGAGGGGAAATGATGGATAAGTCTGGCTGTTGTGGTCTTTGTGGGGCTGTTGTGATCTTTGTGTTTTTAGGACAGCATCTTAGACTAGAGGACAGCATCTTAGACTAGCATAGAACATCTTAACATCTAGGACAACATCTTAGACTAGCATCTTAAACTAGCGTCTTGGCATATGCTTGGCTGGCTGGCAGCCTATAAATATATATCCCCAACCCTTGGGTTGGCATGGCATTGAGAAATAAACCAGAAAATTGTCCCAACTCCTAGTGTCATCCTCTCTCGATGAGAGTAAGAATTCTGCTACTTCCAAGAATGAGAATTCAGCGACTAACCAAATCCAGCTGCGATTCAGAATTGAGCAGCTCAGAGCCTCCTAGGGTGGGCAAGTTAGCCAATCTATCCTGCTGTTCTTATAACCAGTTCTCAACAAATAGCCACAACATATTCGGTACCCCAGAGACAGTCTACAGCAAAAATCAAACGCCGCTCCCTTAGGTTTCAAGGGAAAACAGCACGTGTGGGGTACCCTCTGGTTACTTTTACAAACAGACCTATATGGAAAATGAATACACCTCGGCACAAAAAAATGTGGAGGTTCAAGAATGAATATGTGCCAAATATACAGATGTCCACCATTCTCAGCAGTTCCCACTATAAGCATGCATATCAATATGTAACCACTGCTAATCTTCTCAAAATGGGATTTCTGATCCGATGGAGTTAGCTCTTTGCTTGACAGTGTAGTTAGCCTGACTGTTCAATCAAGATGAGAATTTTCGTAACAAACATAGCTCACACAGATCACATCAGATTTTGGTGTGCATAGTATAATCACACTTAGCCTTAGGTGCGTTCTTCATGCATGTTTTCAAGAGAAAACCTCCATAAGTAACTACCATTTCAATAGGCAGGCATCAATAGGTTCAGGCATGAACAAGCCTGCCAAAATAAGAAAGGCTAAATCCTCAATACATTGGTTATAGAATAATAGAGAAATATTGAGATAAAATAGTATGAGCTCATTAATCTTTTAAAATATCACTGCCATATGTCAACCGTCAACATGATATTCCCAAGTCAGAGCACAATGGAAGTCCAAATATCCAGTAAGAAAATGCAGGACCATGGGGCTTTCAGATATATAATACTATATATAGGAAAAACGAATCAAATATCTCCCCTTTTAACTATCACCTCTATCATACGGACAGATAGGGTAGGAAGTGAAAATGTTTACACTCAAGCATTGTGAAACCAAAGGCTATGGGAACCATAAAAAAAAGGGCAGACCTAGTGCCGGAGGCTCCCACATGAGTAGGGTCTGGGGAAGGGAAAAACCGAGGCAAGCCTTCCCCCCGCAAAATCTGCGGAGAGGCTGCTTCGAACCCACGACCTGGTGACTCAGTGAGACAGCTCTCACCACTGCACCAGGCCTGTTGTTATTCTTTTACTTTTACACACATAAAAATTTAGTAATAGAATGGGGGAAAATTGCTTGATTGGGGGGGGGGGGGGGGGGGGGGGGGGGGGGGGGGGTCTTCCTTTCTTTTATGCTTACCAGTGGTAGTTAGAAGTCACTGTATTACAAAACTATGTATCTTCCTCCTCAAATTCATCCTGATATTCCAAGTCGTCTAGAATAATGTACTTGATGTCACCAGTAAATGGAGGAGAGTTGACGTCATCCTCATTTGTCTGACCCCTTTTGAATTTCTCATACCTGTGATTAGAGACAAATATATTGTTACGCCATGACAAGGTAACTTCATGATATGGTGTCCAGTGAGTGTTTAGCTACTTATGAGTTAAGATCAGAGGAAGTTATATGTTAATATGTTCACAGTGCACCCCAAAAGTTACTCAAATGCACAACAGTAAGTTTACAACAATATCAAGAAAGTGAAACTTTTTATGACATTACAGGTTTGGGTATCCCTCTTTCTTTTTTGGAATTTGCTTGATGTAAATGAACCTATAAATTTGTGTACATGCAACTACCGGTACAGAATCACTAATGTGACTGCAATGTTCTCAGTAGCAATTGTGACCACTTGTAATGGAGCTAATACTTTATTTTTGAAAGACAATTGACTGCAATAACAACTTGATTGCCAATATTGCTCCTCACCTTTTTGCCCTCATCCCAAAAGTGTGGGCTAACAAGCTTTACAGTGAGGGAGGGGAGCAATGGATGAGCTTACATGGATTCAAGATTTACTGTGAGCTTTATCTGTGGCAGCCTTCACAGAGTATCTTGATCTTTGGGACCTATTGTCTGTAGTAGTCCTTCAACTACTATAATTCAACTAGCCATAAGAAAACTTTATCGTTGACTTATTTCAGCATCCATGGCCATTGGCTAGTATGATATCTATGCTACGCTTCTCTGAGCAGTTATATTTTAAAATTCTAAAAAAACAACATCACATAAACCATCTACCATTACCTACTCAGACTACAATGCAGGCTATAACTTGACTATTGACAGAAAAGTTCAGTTTATGTTTAGCATTTTAACTTGAGTCGCCAGATACATATCAGCCAAGCTATTCTTGATGGTTACAATGTTAATTCTGAACAAATAAACATCTCTGATATTACTCCCTGAGACTAAAATGCAGGTAATAACTTCCCACAAGAAAAAATTGCTAGTTATAACTTGACCAAATGTTAAGGGAAGATGTTTCAGTTTAGCTGTTTGGCATTTCCCTCTTAGCCTGGGGTGCGCAAAAGTTTTGTTTGTAGGAATTAAGGAGTTTGAAATCTCGTTGTGCTGTGCAGGAGTTGATCTTGGAAAGGAGTACTTACTTGTACCAATTGAACAAGCTAACACCAACCATAATGGTGAACAGACCAAACCCTTTCAACCAAGTAAATTCATCATGGAAATAAAATACTGCGACCTGAAAGACCAAGGTAAAGAGATCCTTCATAAGAGGCATTAGAAACTAAATTCATGTAATTATAAATTTCATGGAGCCTAGGAATAACATACAGCCTATTTCCTAATCTTTGGGGTTATCAAACTTTTTCATGCTAGTGTTAGCAGACAACTAATGTGTTTAGCCTTGACGTAACTCTGTTGATACTACATAGCTTCTTTCTAACATTGTCCACCAAAAATCGAAGGCACTTGTTGGGTTTTTTTCCTTTATTTCTTTCTTTGAATGATTTGTATGCACAAACAATGAACTGCTTCCAGTTTTTAGTGCTCAGGACTTGTTAGCTTCTCTACCATGAGCCACTCAATTGTCAATCAACTGTATCACACTGATGTTTGTTTTAGATGAAGTGTAGTTCATGGCTGAAAAGCAGTTCACAAATCCAGATTCCACAGCAAAGCAAGAAAATAAATAGAAGGCTAACTTTAGAAAGGATCAATTTTAAATATTACCACAATGGTTACAGCTTCTTTTACTACCCCAGCTATCGTCACGGTTATGGCACTTGTTGCTGAAATAAGTATATACTCTGTTAACACCTGCAGTTAGAATCAAAAGACCATGAAATATCCGATAATTACGAAAGTACATGTCCCAGATCATGTAAAACTCGTTACCATGAAAAAAGCTAAGGATCCTCCGATAAGCATAAGTAAGAAACTGCGCATGACATGCCAAGGGTTATCGAAATATGAATTCTTTTGAAATTCACTCCATGGATCCAGTAATAGAGATAGTATCATAGTGGCTATGGCCATCACTGGTGTAACATGGCTCATCAAGGTAATTGGATTCTTCAGGCCTGCAAAAGGAAGATAGTTCATGAATTACCAATAGTCAATTCATAATTTCTAACTAAATAGTATTGGTCCCACTTTTATCCAAGCTTAGGACACAAGGTGGAGTCAGATATACCAAATGGAATGGCTCAAGCAGAAACCAGAGCGGCAGAGCCCACATTTGTGTTAAGTGTTCTTCCTGATGCTTCAGAAGCAGATCAACAGCTTCTGATGCTGTATACCATTTGGGATCAAATTATATCAAGTGTTTTGCTCTGCCACTTGATTCACTATTAAATGGCTAAACGGTTGCTTCAGTAAGAGAGGGTAGAGTTCTCCACTAATTCTTAGGTTATAACTTTTGAACACCACCCCTCATTTGGTAGAGATAGACTTGCAAGAACCAGGCCAAACTGGGCCTTAGTTTAATTAAGGAAACGGCTCCTAAGTCCTAACATGATTGCCACCCCTCATTGGTAGAGATAGACTTGTAAGAACAAGGTCAGGCTAGGCTTTAGTTTAATTAAGAAAACGATTTGACTGGTAAGCATAAAAAAGTTGATTGAATAATGAGATATGTTGAATTAAAACGCCTGCACTACTCTCCTATTACCAGAATTGATATTCAAGAATAAAGCAAAGCTTACATACCGTAAGTGTCTTTCTTGAAACATCAAGATTCACATGCACATAAAGAAATAAACCATTAGCCTAGGAGCATCAAAGAAACAAAAGAGTGAAACATGGGATTGACCATAGCTATACAAGAAAAGGCATAAAATTCGTCAATACACTCACCTGCAACAGAATCTGAGTCATGGACCAACGGAATCCTGACATAACAGCAGCAAGCGTCACAAAAATGAAGCCCCAGAAGTCAAACTCCGTCTCCTTGGAAACTGATGAGAATAATATTGCTAAATCAGAAAAGGTAAATCCAAGATTTTTTTTAGCATTGATACAAGTACACATCAGCATGTTACAGTTAACATGGTGACTAAGATAAGGAAAACATTCAGTTACTAAATTCAAGTTTACTGCAAATTACAGTGTATGAACTTTGGTGAATTCAACATGATGTGGAGCTGACTATTTTTAACAACATATCCTCTGAAAAACTACCTCAGAGTGATGAAACTGAATAACAGAACTCCAAGATATCCATTTAATTATGGATGCTAACAGCCTAACAATGATTTGACATGTATTTTTATTATTTTTATGAAGAGCATAAATTACATTTTGGCCTTCTGGTCAAAGCAAAGTTTGTTGACTTCACAAGTTGCTGAAGTGAATTTGAATCAAGTAAGATAGTCAGATATATCACATGCTATTATTGTGAGATGCTTGTTCAAGAGAATTTACTTTTTTTTTCTCCAACCGGCAGGAGAGCAGCCCGTCATTATATTAAGGAGAGAACAAATACAAGAAAACTACCAGAGCAGGGCGAAACACACCCAAAAGCACACACAGCCCAAAGAAAAGAAGCATAAAAGAAAAAGAAAAGAAATACTCCCAAGAGAATATAGTGAAAGGCTGGAAGCCATATTCGGTAGCTACAAATAAAACTGGAAATAAGATCAATTCCTCCAGTAAAAATAAGAATACAACATCAACAGAGGATGTGGATTCCTGCAATATTGTGCAGATGTCAACTTTGCGAGGAAAACAAAAGCCAGTCTGAAACTCGCAGATGCTTAACTCTATGGCATTGCTCAACGTTTTGTACTGGATGTTCAGCCAGAGGGCATGCACTTTGATTATGCTGTAATAACGCTGAATTTACTGGTCCTGATGCAATGCAATGGACTGGGGCTTTGTCCCTGGAACTCTAAAAAACTAGTACTATATATGTGGAATATCTATGTGTATCCTAACAACACCTTTCTATAGGTAAAGCTTTTGTTCATCACCTAAAGGTTTATGTTCCAATTAGTGCAGGAAAAATACAGTCTAACAAAGACAGGCAAACAGTTAAATCTTAGAAGCATATTGTACCTGTCAACAGAACTCCAGTAGAAATAACAACTATAATTCCTAGAAGCTTGATGCTAGGATTCTCCAACCTTGAAAATAGGAAGAAACTTTTAGATGTGGATATCATCGAAAACAATGGAGAAGAAAGAAAAAACGCTCAGAGATGCATGTTAGTTAGGGAGCGATGGTGACCCCTTCCTTAAGAAAACAAATGAATATTATGACACTGTAATAAACTTATCACAAGAAAATAATAAATGGATAGAATGTAATCAAATAAGTTAGTGGAGCAGGTTCTATGTGATCCAATGAGGTTACAATTGCAACAAAACTATCGAACAAGAATAAGTGTTCATCTGTACTTAAAGAATATTTTGCAAGTTATAATTAAAGAAGGAAGCAGTAACTTAGAGAAAATATTTCATATGAAAGTTAAGATAAAAAAAACATGCTTATTCGAAATTAGCTTACTTACGACTTCTCTACTTAGAAAAAGTTACATTGTACTGCTTGGCATGTCCAGATACTAGACAATTAGTGTGGCTGTGCCTGTGTCCATTTAAAGTTCACACCAGATCCTCATGTGGGTTAAGGGAAGTGTGCGTTTATCACTGCTGTACATTTGAACCACAATTTTTTGCTTTCATGTAAAACGTTAGTAACACTTCTTTCTAGCTTAAGACTACAATGCTTCATTAGTGCCCGGCATTGGTTGATACATAGAACTGTATCAACCAATTATGTAGCAAGTTTGTAACAATTGTTTGAGAATATAAATGCCCTGCTGTGCTAATATGGATATAGTGCAATTTACAACTAAATTCCAAGTAGGAAAAACGAAAACCGGGGGAATGAAGGCCAGCACTCACCTAAATGCAAACGCAAAGAGCAACAGGAATATCGGGGACGCTGATTTACACTACAAAAGATCAATTTCATGAAATCTAGTCACTGAACAAATTGAGGAATCTAACTAAATAAAGAATAGCAAGTGAATTAAATCCTTTGGTGGACACACCATAGTAGCAAATGTCACCGAGATGAACACCAGAGACGCGTTGCTCAGGTTTATGTCCAAGGCCGTCCCGAGAGCAGTTGGCACGACTGCATGCAGAACGGCTAGTAAGGATCGTTACTCATCCATAGTAAACAAGCAAGCACAAGCCATAGCTGAAATCTCTCGTAAACCGAGATCCACACCTCTCATGAAGTAGTCCTTCCACCCCATCTCGACGGCGGTCTCGGGCCCCTTGGACTGGAAGAAGATTATGAGCTTGGAGAGCCCCGCCTGCAGCGCGAAGTGCACGGTGTTCATCAGCAGCGGCGCCGGAACTTGCCGAGCTTATCCCCCAGCAGCGTCTTGTTATATCTGCCAGCAACGAAGCAGTCAGGCCGGCATCTCCGCAGCGGGGGAAGCAGTAGGGGGGGAGTGGGGATCCAGGCCACTCAACAGCGTGAGGCAGGTGCTGAACGCGTACCACACCAGGATGTAGAACCCGGTCCTGAGCACGACGGCGGGCGCCAGCGCGGCGCGCTCCGCACGCTCCAGCGACTCCAGCTTGGTGACGGACTCGCTGGGCCGGAGCCCCCCGCCCGCTCCGCCGGCGGAGCAAGGGGGGTTCTCGACGTCGAACGCCCGGCGCGCCGCCGCCTCCGGATCCGCGGCGGCGGCGGCGGCGTGCATGCTCCGCTGCCGGAAGTAGCCCGGCCGCGGGGAGCCCACCTCCGCGGCGGCCCCGTCGGCGTCGCCGCCCTCGGGCTTGGGATGCATGCCTCCTCGCGATTCCGTCCGTGCTCCGGGGCGCTACGCTACAAGGCTCGCATTGCGGGCGCTCGACCGGGGTGCCGGTGCCAATGCCGCGGCACGGGCCGGGGGATCTGGGAACGCGGCGCGCGAGGGGGAGGCGCGACGTGAGTAGGGTTGGGGGGGCCGTGGGGACGGCGCTTGCGCCTTCGCGAGCGGCTGCCTGCTGGAACGGAACGGGGATGGCCGGACGGGGGCGGGGGACGAAGGGGTGGTTGATTTGGCGGGTGCGCGCGACGTGGGTTGGGTCGGGACGCGCCCCGTTGGGCGCCTGGGCTGGTGGGTTGGTAGTGGCTCTGTGTTTGTGGGGCGCACGCTGCCTGCCTGCCGGGGCGGGGCGGGGCCGGCTTCACCCCTGCCACCCCAAACGTGAAATGGAAGGGTTTTGGGGGTGTGGTGGGACATGTGATGTGATCGTGGTCTGGTGGTGCATGACAGCAAGAGAGGACTGAGCAATGGTTACCTTTGATCTTTTGCATATGTATTTTCTTTATATATCACATGATATATACGTAGACACTCGTATGCATATACGCTCAACTATGAACATGTATTTTATCCTTACAAAAATCTTAAAAAAAACTGAGCTTACAGATCTCGAAATTGACAAAGTCACGACAAGCAAACCTAACCAGCTAAGTGGCACTCAAGTTCACTTTGATCTTTTGTGTTGGAAAAGTGTAGTATCAATTATCGGTTATTTTTTGTTAGGTTTGGATTGTTTTGTATTATGATTAAATATCTATGAGTAAGTGAGATCTAATAACCAGATCCTTGTGTATTATGGTTAAATATTTACGAGCCAGTAAGATCTAGTGATCGAAATGTTGCGTATTATATGGTCAAATGTTTATGAAGTAAGATCTAATGATTAGCGTTTTGGGATATGCATTTTACTTGGCTCAAAGGATAAGGATTCACTTGGTAAACCTAAATAATGATTATTACAACATATATCAATTAAAATGATAAAGAGTTGTACGAAAGGTGTGTTGTAATTTTATATAGCAATAGTGATAATCTAGTTGTACAAGAAATTAGGATGCAAGCATGAAAATGTGCCGTCGTCTATCATGGCTACCTTCTAGTTTGCTATGCTAATCTCTACGAAGCTGTTTGCACCTTAACCTTTTGTGTTGCATCTCACATGGTTGGTTTATTTATGGTTTTATTCTGTAGTTAGTGCAACACGTCCATGTGATGCTTATGTGCTTATCATTAAGATCAGATTGTCAACATCGTGTAGCTCTCATATAGACTATATGTCATTCAAGCTATTTAAATCTCTTAGAAGGATCACTATGCAACTTACGCCCAAGAAAAATGTTTTATTCACACCTCAAACTTAAAAGCATGTGGCGATAAAATACTACTCCCTCCGTCCCCAAATAAATCAATTCCTAGAATCCGTGCCAGTCAAACTTTTTTAAGTTTGAGTAACTTTATATAAAAGAATAACAACATCTATGTCATAAAATGAGCACCTCATGAAAATATATTCTATGATAAATTTCATGATACTAATTCGATACCATAAGTCTTAACGTTTTTTTAAGAAACTCGGTCAAAGTTTAAAAAGTTTAACTTTAGGTAACTCTAGGAATCTATTTATTCAGGGACAGATGGAGTATATAACAAGGTAATAAACTTTGTCACCATAATGTGCCTTTTTGTCTAAAAAATCAAAATATGTATTGCATTACTCAACCCTAAAACAAAAACTAAAATTCTTAGTCTAGTATTAAAAAAACACCCTGCTTAATTATTCAGGTTACAGCAGAGTAGCATAGATATAGATAAATAAAAAAGTATAGAAAATCGTACAACCTGAGAAGCAAGCAACCGACGAGGAGACAAAAGGCGTAGCTTTGCATAGACCAGTACGTGCCGCATGCTTCCAAATCTGGCGGTGCAGGCCTGAGTCGGTGACGAAAATGCCAAGCATGACTTGCACAAGCACAAACGGAGTGTCATTTGCCAATGCACAAGCATCGAATCCGAGATCGATCCACATGGGGAGGCCAAAAAGGCAGATCTGAATTCTGAACTGCAAAAGCAAAAGCAAAAGCACCAAGCTCGGATCCGGATTTGGATCCAAACATTCCGTACGTAACATGTCCGACGACCCACAAACCCGGCACATTTGAACCCGAGGTCTTAGTCTAAGCCGAGGGCGTCATCAAGATTAAAATATCTAATAATATAATATAATTGGGATGGTTACGGACTGACCGAAGAAGACACCTGTGGTTGCTGGACCTAACACACGGATACGAAACTGGCTGCAAGCCTGCCGCTATGATGCTGGGAGCACTGCTCTCATTGCACACAACACAGGCTTCGGTGGTGTTAAGATCCAGGGCGTAAAGTATTTGGGTGTTATATCGGATATTATATGGGTGTCACATGGGGTGTTCGGATACTAATAAAAAAATAAATTACAGAATCCGTCAGTAAACCATAAGATGAATTTATTAAGCCTAATTAATTTGTCATTAACACATGTGTTACTGTAGTATTTATTGTCAAATCATAGACTAATTAGACTTAAAAGATTCGTCTCGTAAAGTAGTCGTAATCTGTGCAATTAGTTATTTTTTAGTCTATATTTAATACTCTATGTATGTGTCAAATATTTTATGTGATAGGATGTAAAATTTTAGGAATGAACTAAACAAGGGCAAAGCTTGACCAACAGCTTCTTTCTGTTTCTGGTAGAAATAAACAAAGGGGGCCTGAAAGCCTGAAAAAGATGCCCGAAAGGCAGGTCGGTAGCGTGCGGCAGTGCAGGACTGCAGGTAGACTGTGCGCGTGTTTACTTCCCTGAATTTGAGAATTTGGGCTATTATAGCACTTTCGTTTTTATTTGGTAATTAGTGTTCAATCATAAATTAAGTAGGCTTAAAACGTTTGTCTCGCAATTTTCAACCAAACTGTGCAATTAGTTTTTTTTCGTCTACATTTAATGTTCCATGCACGTATCACAAGATTCGATGTGATGAGTACTGTAGCACTTTTTGAGATTTTAGGCTGGCAACTAAACACGCGGTGGTTGGGAACTAGGAGTGCTGCATTTGTGCGTGCCCACATCTATCGGGTGGTTGTTGAGTCTGTGGCTTGTTGGCAAAATGGCAAGTGCTATGATCTGTATCAGGGGTTTGAGTTGTTGCTTGTTGGTCCAATGGTGCCATCAGTTTCATTTCATTCATTTCTGTCTTGCCCTGGAACTGCATGCATCAATTTTAGAGTCAGGAGAAAAAAAAAAAAAAAGAAATCTGATGTGGGTTCTGATGGACCACAGGACCAACTAACCCTTGTCCTGTTTGCTTGGCTGATAAGCCATAACTGAAAGTATTGTTGACTGATTTATTGTGAGAGAAAAATATCGTTCGTTGACTGAAATACGGCTTATAAACCAAGTGACCAGGACGGGAGTATGATCAGGTGAGGATCCAGAGTCGCAGTCTCATGATGAATCATGACACAGTTGGCCCATGTACCCAAAACCCAAGAGAGGTGCCTCTATCTGTTCAACCGCATTGGCAAATAAACTTTGGCCCCGTTCGCTTGTCTTAAATTTGGCTTGTTCGGCTTGTTTTTTCAGCCGAAACAGTGTTTTTCTCTCACAACAATTCAGCCGGAACAGTGTTTTTCAGCCAGTTTCAGCCAAAGTTCAGACCAGCGAACGGGGCCTTTGTAAGGATTGAGGGTAGCGAAGTGGCTAAACATATGAAAGAAAATTTGAATATCACAAGATATAAATGTGAATTGTTTTCCATTAAAACAATATAAATGTGAATTCATCCAGTCGTGTCATATGAACTCACAAGAGTAGCATAGATAGATAAATAAATAAAATCTAGAAAATCGTACAAGCTGAGAAGCAACCAACCGACGAGGAGACAAGAGGCATAGCTCTGCATAGACCTTTTTTTTTTTGCGTAAAATAGCTCTACATAGACTAGTACGTGCCGGTGCGGCATACATACTAATCTGGCGGTGCAGGCCTGAGCAGGTGACGAAAATGCTAAGCATGACTTGCACAAACGGAGTTGCCAATGCACAAGCATCGAATCCGAGATCGACCCACAATAACGCAGATCTGAACTGCAAAAGCAAAAGCACCAAGCTCGGATCCGGATTTGGATCAAACATTCCGTACCTACCACGCCGTGTTCGGCTGGGGCTGGCTGGCTGGGCTGACCAGCCCCATCACATGGATACTGTTTCAACGAACCAGTTAGCAGTATTTCTCTCTCACATAAACGAACCAGCCAATCGAACATGCTGCATGTCCACCGACCCACAAACCCGGCGCACTTGGACCCGTGATCTTACGCCCTAACATTATTTTTCTCTCACAACAAATCAGCTTCAGCTAGCTTATCAGCCGCAGAAACCATCAGGCGAGCAAGTCTAAGCTGAGGGTGTCGTCAAGATGAAAATATCTAATATTCGGCCATGTTCGCTTAGCTAAAAAGTCAGGCTAAAAAGTATTATTCGTTGATTTGTTGTGAGAGAAAAATACTATACCATAACTGGTAAGCCAAACTAATAAGTTGAAGCGATAATGAGATGGTTACGGACTGACCGAAGAAGACACCTGTGGTTGTTGGACCTAACACACGGATACAAAACTGGCTGCAAGCATGCCGCCATGATGCTGGGAGCCTGTGTTAGCTGCATTTGTGCGTGCGTGCCCCAGATCTATCGGGTGGTTGTTGAGTCTGGCTTGTTAGCAAAATTGCAAGTGCTGTGATATGTTGTATCTGGGGTTTGATGAGTTGCTGGTCCAATAATGCCATCGGTTTCATTTATTTCTGTTTTTCCCTGGAACTGCATGCATGAATTTCAGAGTCGGAAAAAATTTCTAGGCCTCGTTTAGATTGTAAGTTTTTTCACTCTTTCCCAATCACATCAAATCTTTGGATACATGCATGGAATATTAAATATAGATAAAAAATAACTAATTACACAGTTTGATTGTAAATTACGAGACGAATCTTTTAAGCCTAGTTAGACCATAATTGAACAATAATTATCAAATACAAATGAAAGTGCTACAATACCAAATACTGATTCCTAACCTCAATCTAAACAAGCCCGTGTGGATTCTGATGGACCTGCCAACCCTTTGTGGAAATGATCAGATGCGGATCCAGAGTCGCAGTCAGGTCCACGTCCACTTTTGCATGCGCCTCATGATGAATCATGACACGGTTGGTCCATGTACCCAACCCAAGAGATGTGGGCCAAATGGGCCATGGTACACCGAGCCACGGCCACCTCTATCTCGTCACACTGTGGACTGGGGAAGCAGCATGCCTCTTTGGATCTCTGACGAGACCATTTTGAGCGTGCCCGTGATCTCATCTGCTCATCACTGGTGCCCACTGTTCCTGGCGTCTGTTCTTTGGCGTGACACCTCATCCGGCGGCTCACCAGTGGTGCGATACTGCGATACGACCCGGTCAGGCAGCGCCCATAGCAGCATGTTCGGGAGCCCGTAAACGATCGTGGTGCTAGCTGGTTTGGTGTGAAAGAAAAACACTATTCCTAATTGAAAATTTACGATCATTTACGAGCAAACGAACAGGCTCATGCGGCATGCGCCCGTCTTCAGTGCTCCACGCCTCCACACCGTTTTCGCCTCTTTTATGAGAAATCTGACGCTTCTGACGCGGCGCCACGTGAGACGGCGACGAGGCGTCTGCCTGACGATAAGGCCGCGGACGCAGCAGCAGGACAAGTCGATCGGCACGTCGCCCAGCTGCCCACGCGGAACCAAGCTGCCCCCACGCCGGCGGCGGCGCCATGCGCCGGCGGTTGAGCGTGCGGCGCTGAGCCTTCGGCTGGCAGTATCCAGTCCCGCTCCCGTTCCTTCTCCCGATCGAGCTAATCCTCGAGTCGCCGGCCGGCGTCCTACTCCTTTTTTCTTTTTTCTCGATCGGGCATTGTGCCGTATTTCATTAAGAGGAAGGGCCCTGCTCCTCGGAAGCCCTTCTGCGTACGTACGTGCCATTGTCACCGTGCCAACGATCCCGTCGTCCTGGACACCTAACCACGTACGTTATCCGATCCGTCACTCAAAGTCCGAAACTTTACTTCGCCTTCAATACTGCGCGTCTGGGCCGGACAGCAATCGCTGTAGAACAGTAGCCAAGCTTTGTCAGTATCCAACTATCCAAGTCTACGTCGACCGATGGCTGACCAGTCGACTCCAAGGCCGGCAGGCCGTTTGGGCCTGGCCGGCTGCCCCTGCTCGGGCCATGCTAACCTCAGCCATCTTTTAGCCCATATAGGCCGCCAGGCCAGCCTTGGCTTGCTCACCAGCGCTGGGCTCCTGTCTCTCGCGTCTACTAGTGGCAAAAACCTGTACGGATGCCGGCTATGGCAAGTCGGCAAGTGGCAGAGTGAACCGCTCGGACAAATCAGGCTCACGTCACGTTTCCAATCATACAGTTTACATACAGCCTGCACATCTGATGTAACCACAGACAGACGCCGGATACACGGCACATAGCGTTCGTTAACGTACACTTCCATTCCCTGGTTTGGATGAGTAGATATTTATCTCAATTTATATGTGTTGCAGTGAATTGGAGTGGAATTAAACTAAATTTTATTCCATTTCACTCCAACATATGTGGATTGAAGTGAGTACACAAACATCCAAACAAGGTCTTAGGTTTTCGGGGGAAAAATCCATGGCCAAAAAATGAGAAGGGAGAGGACGCTTGGGGTGCACACAACCAGTAGAGACTTCTGATAGAACTTAAGACCGACTAGCAGTAGATTTAGCGGGTATAAACATGCATTTAGGATATAGTAAACCCTAGAACATGAACTAAAACTAAGAGAGATAGAGAGAGAGGATGAGAGTGGGGAGGCGTTACCGACCATCGACAGGTTTGGCGGAGGAGCTGGCCATGGTGTCGATGTAGGGAGCAGTGGAGTCCGGCGGCGGAAGTGGTGGCGCTTCCTGTCGCTCACAGCGCCCCCTCTAGATCGGCTTAGGTTTGTAGGTGGGGATTGTGGCGGCGGCAGTGAACCTCGTACCTAGTGCCCCGGCCCCACCTCCTTTTTATAGCCATGCGCGATGGGGGCCCACCAACCATTGATTCGGTTGGGCGCCCCTGATCAGGGCGCGGGATCAAGGCCCGACTCGGTCGTTGGACCGAGTCGGAGGAGATCAACCTAACATTCTCCCCCTTGATCTCAACTTATAGCTTAAACTTAACTTACTTTATCTTGTTCTCATTCCATCATAGATCAGTGCATAGAGCGTGCCTCATTGTCACGGTCAGTTGCCATTAGATTAACAGCTACAATGCACATCTCTGTTTTGAAACAGATTCTCATCTAGGCCCTTATTGTCCAGGAATCATAGGCTTTCTCTTAAACCCATACCAGCTATGTCACAGAACCGACCAATTTATAAGAGCACAAGTACAAAAACAATCGCCGGAACGATCAAAATTCTCGAACTTGAGCCCATATAAACCCAGTAGTCAACCGAAATCTCGAAGGATTTCAAACCAACTTGCATACAACCAAGATCACAGTAATCCAACATAACATATCGTACGTTACAACATTTCACAGATGTTCGCAAATAGATTACATCATCACAGAGTCATTGTTATTACAAAACGAGTCTTATAAAACATGCGGAAGCAAATAGTTTAACTCACACACCGAGTTCAAATACACATACTGGTTCGCTGATCACAGACCGCAAAAGCATTCAGATAAGAGAAAGGAGATCATGCCCATGATCTAGTCCTCATCACCCGCCGGGTGGAGACAATACTTGCAGAATCCCTGATATAGGAGGTCATCTGCAACAAGAGGGAATAAACCCTGAGTACGGGAATGTACTCAGCTAGACTTACCCGTCGAAAACCAAACAAATGACACCAAGGATTATGCATAGCTTAATATAGTGGAGCTGGCTGACATTTTCTTTTTGCAGAAAAGCATAAGTAATATTGATCAACTCTTAACCTGAACTAGCAGTAACTTTTTAGCCATTAACCTGTCATCTATATTAGCACCTGTACTAAGCAATCATTTTATTAGGGTGCAAACATTAATAACCATATCAGGTATTCATTGTGGCAACCTTATCATCATCCATTTAACCATATCGTTAAATTAATTGAATCTACGTTGCCGCTGCTCAGTCAAGTTCTCACTATCCGGGAGAGACGGCGATTCGAATCGATTCCTATCCAGCTGGAGGGGTATTCCTAAACACAAACCCTGCTTCCCCCGTCAGGGTCGCAACAAGTCACCTTTGGTACAATTCAGGAGTCGCGGGTCCGAACAGATCGGCATTCTCAGAGAACCACTCTGCCAAGGTTGTTCGGGACTCTAACCCGCCTTGGACTTATGCCAATGGCTCTCCGCACATCCTTACTACCTCCAGAGTGCCGCCACTGCTCGCGTTCCCGGCCTGAATCGAGCTACTAGGCTTCGCGGTCGGAACGACTTATCCGGCCAGCTAAGTGTTAGGCTGCGTTCAACATGACATGAGGACGTACAGCGTATCGGTCCTTAAACGACTCAGACGGAGTCACTATGTTCAAACCTACACAAGACCCCGCCCGGTCTTTAATTCATTATTCACATGGTTCTTTTCCACGATAGCAAATATAGCCAACCGTGATCCACCTCATCCTAAAGCTCGCAGGTGACAGGAAATCACCTGACTTCTACCGCACTAAGCATGGCTAAGCATTTAACCCGTCCTGGACTTAAATAGGATTCCAGTGCGATATCTGGACAAGGAAGGATATAAAATGCAGCAATTGGTTCCAACCAATTCCTATACTTAATGCATCATCAACAATAAAAGATACTCAATGTATTTGTGAAAACATAGGAGGCTTAATATGCTCCGGGGCTTGCCTTTCAGGAACGAGGAAGGCTGGTGGTCAGGGCACTCGGGCAATTCCTCCGCGGCGACTGCTTCGTCGGCTTCCTGCACCTCGGGTTCCTCCTCCTGGTTGGCTCCCTCGAACTCCAGCAACGTCACTCCCTCCGGCACACCTATTGCATGAATGCGCAAGATAAATATCATGGATGCACATGTATGAATGTCGGGGATGCTCGGGGAATGCACATGTTCGCTGTAGTTTGCATATTCCAACTTAAGCCCTATTCAAATCACTTTCACTTACCACGTTTATACAACCTAAGGTATAATTGCTCATCTTCCGTTAATGACCTAGCACCTGCACCTAAGCATATTCTTAAGTTAGGCTAACCCCTAAACAATCAATGAGAACATTACACAAGCATACACTCAAGCATTTGTATTTCAGCAAAATGAATACTATGTAGCGGCGCAGTAAACTAGTCATAACTGAAGATTTATAAATCCAAATGATATACAACAAGACAACCTGAAAAGCTTATAAAATTGTCTATAATACATTTTCAGAACTCAAAGCATGATTCAAACCTTTACCAGGTCGAATTCATCAATCAACCGAAGTCTATCCTCACAAGGCAGAGAATCAGCAAAAACTGCAACCTAACTTTAAACAGCTGTAGTTTCTAAACTACTAGGCCAAATGCCCTCAAATTTTGATAGGAGCTAGACACATAAATTATATACAACTTTTGTATTCAACTCAATCACAGAAAACCAAAATATCATGGGGAACCTTTCAACGTCCCCAGATCTGTCCAGAGGGACATATTGCAAACGAAATACTTAGTAACTCATGAGGTAAACGTATAATTGGACGACACTAAATCTACTCACATGTCACACATATAACAAGAACACCAGAAAGTAGGGTGTTCATTCCCAAAACATTTCCTCTAATACCTTTCTTAATTTATTTAATTAATTAGAGGAAATAGTAAACATATATGAAAGCTACACCATTAAATCTACAAATATTACAGTAGACCCTACATGGTCCAAGTAGACTACCATAAAAATTTCACACCATTTGAGCAAGTATAAAAGCCTACACAAAAATGGTAAGACAGAATGGCTTAAAATGGCATAATTAGGAAACCTTAGTGAAAAGTGTCAAGCAACAGATTTCATATTTTTCCTAGCATCTATAAGGTACCAAGATACTACCTACCAAGTTTCATGGCCATAGGATTCATAGATAATTTACAAAAATTCACACAAGTATCTACCAAAGATAAAAGGAAAATCTATAACTTAAAAACTACACATGCAATAACTCTCAAATTTTAACCAGAGCTTCTACTATACAATACTAGCTTACCCACAAAATTTCATAATTTTTGGATCACAGAAACTCATGATATGATTTAAACAAGTTTGCATGCATTCAAAAACACTTTTCAAGTTCCTATTTAATTCACCCAAAATTTCTACATAATATGCTCAAGATATATTTTTCTTAAATACTAGACCTAACAGTGAGTCTACCAAAATTGGAATCACTCAATTTGGATCTACCAATTAGGAGTTACAAAAATCACAAATCAGCATTCAAAACTGAAAATTTGAACTAGCCCAAGACTGCTCAGCCACTGACAACTGGGGTCCACCGGTCAGTTGGGCCCGCGTGTCATAGACACAGAACAGAGGACACGGCTGCGACGGCGCGGAAGACGGCATAGCTCGCCGGCGGCGGCTTCACCGGCGACGCAGAGGGTACCTCCGTGCTCCCCTAAGCAACCCGCACCGATTGGTACCAAGAACATGACCTATTCCTAACCCTAGCCTTGCCGGCGGCGAGAGCAGCGGCGGTGCGCAAGGCACGGCGGCGCTCCGACGACGGTGACCTGCCATGGTCCCGCTCGAGCTCGGTACGAGCCCCGCAAGACCACAGCGAAGCTTCCTAGACGAACTAAGGTTCCGAGGTGCAGTGTAGGTGCCTGGCCATGTGCACCGGCCAACGGCGGCGCTCAGGGCATGCCGACGAGGTCCGCGGTCTAGCGTGAAAACAACGAATCACCGAACTACATCTAGAGGGTAGAAACTATAGCTAATAGGGAAGCTTATGCGTGCTCTAGCTAGAACGGAGATGAGCCAGGCATGGCCGATGACGGTGAGCTCGCGTATGCGGCCATGGCAGCCATGGCGAGAGCGACCGGCCGTTCCGGCATGCACACACGGTAGCGTCTAACGTCACTCCTACCTGAGCACCAGCAAGCTAGGAGGATACTAGGATGGTAGAGATCTCAGCGAGAGAGGGAACGGGGAGATGGGGCCACGATGGCCGTGCGAGCGGCGGCGTTCTGGCCGGCCTCCCGCTCGAGCGCATCGCGAAATGTGGCTCACCAAACGGGGCAACACGAGCATGAAGAGGTGGAGATTGTAGAGGTGATGGTGATGGAGCTAAGACCGTGATCAATCGGACAAAGGTGGTGAGGCGAGGAAGTTAGACGGAGGCGGAGCTCGCTCGGCAGCAATGGCGACCGCGGTGTGCTGCTGTGCTTCGGCTGTGAACGGAGAAGTGAATGGGGGCAGAGCGCGTGCGGGTGAGTGGAGAGGCAACAGGGCGCGCTCCAGTTCAAGCCGGCCAGCGCGCGGCGCGGTCAGGGCGATCCGAGCGCGTGGCGGACACGCGGCGGCCGGTCTCTGTTGTCGGTCGGCCATGACCGGTCTGAAGGTCACGTTTCAGCGTTCATCGAGTCCGACTGACAGGCGAACTTTGACACCGATTAACTCCTAAACCGTGCCGATCTAGATCATGTCATAGTTAACAAAGATGGAGATCTACATGCGGTCTACAACTTTCACAATTGGAGCTCGAGCTGGTTCGGCTTGGTTTGTGAGATGCAATGCTCCAAACATCGACACATGAAACTGAAATTGCACTTAGGACTTAGAAATAATTTCAAGTGTTGAATCCACCTTCAAAGCTGACTTGTGGGACCTTTTTGGGCATGTTGTGCACATTTTCACAAGTTGGTCACAAAATAACTTTTGTTCCTTACATAATTCTCTACATCTTTGCTTTAGGTTGCTCAGACATGCAATTATCCTAAGCCACACTTTTTAAACAGTCAAACAAAAGGGTTCAGGGGTCAAATTTGGTCAAACCATGACTTGGAAACCTAATTAGGCAAAATGATCAACATGAACATTGTTCCTAATGACATTCTAGGTGTAACTAAGTTACTTAGGATGATTATTAGCCCCACCACACATTGGTCACACACGAATCAAGCAAGGTATGTACTGAAACAATGAAAAACACAAGAAATGTTGCAACTGTTTCATAGTCATGTTTCACTTGTTTCATGATTGGGTTGCATAGCACTAACTAACCTTGTCTCACTAAGTGATTGGCACATGTTGCACTTAAGTGTTGCACACTTTACATTTCATAAAAGAAACAATACACATGAAATACATAATATGTTGCAATGTTTCGAAATCATGTTTCATGTGATATAAGTTCAAGAATGGATGCATGATGCTCATGTTCATGAAATGCAGTGCAGATGTGGAAGCCAAACACCAGGGGTGTTACAGCCCTCCCCCCTTATAAAAATCTCGTCCCGAGATTTGAAAAGCGTACCATTGTTGATAGAATTCCTTATAACCATCCCTCAAATAGTCTTCCCTTTCCCACGTTGCATCGCGTTCACTACCCTGATTGCTCCACATGACTTTATAGAACTTGACTACCCGACTCCGAGTCACTCGCTCACGAGTGTCAATCACTCGAACCGGCTTTTCTTCAAAGGTCAAATCAGATTTTAACTCGATATCCCCTAATGGAACTCTCTCTTCAGGGACGCGAAGACATTTCTTCAATTGGGATACATGAAAGACATTGAAGACAGCACTCATCTCAGGAGGTAATTGAATCTTGTACGCCACTTTACCACTTTGTCCAATGATTTCAAACGGACCAACATATCTCGGCGCAAGTTTTCGCTTCACACCAAAGCGATGGACACTCTTCATAGGTGAGACTTTCAGATAAACGAAGTCTCCAACTTTGAACTCAATAGGTTTCCTACGTTGATCAGCATAACTCTTCTGCCTAGCTTGAGCTGCGGCCATGTGGGTCTAAATAGTACGGACTTGTTCTTCAGCTTCTTGAACGAAATCAATTCCATAATATCTCCTTTCACCGGCTTCTACCCAGTTCAACGGGGTTCTACACTTCCGGCCATACAAAGCTTCAAACGGTGCCATCTTTATGCTCTCTTGATAACTATTATTGTACGAGAATTCAGCTAGGGGCAACCATTTTTCCCATGAGCCCTTAGCCGAGATGACACAAGCTCTCAACATATCTTCTAAGATTTGATTCACCCGCTCAGTTTGCCCATTGGTTTGCGGATGATAGGCAGAACTTCTTACGAGCTTAGTCCCTAATAATCCATGTAAGTGCTCCCAAAAGCGAGCAGTGAACTGTGGTCCTCTATCAGAGACAATAGTACGAGGGATCCCATGTAGTCGGACTATCTGGTTGAAGTACAACTCTGCGTAGTCGGTTGGACGAAAGTCTATGCGGACAGGAATAAAGTGTGCCGACTTGGTCAGTCGGTCCACAATTACCCAAATTGAGTTAAAATTCCTCTGAGTGGTAGGGAGTCCAACTATAAAATCCATACTTATCTCTTCCCATTTCCAACCTGGAATAGAGAGTGGCTGAAGTAATCCAGCTTTCATGTGTACCGCCTTGACCCGACAACAAGTGTCACACCTAGCCACATAAGCGGCTATCTCTTTCTTCATTTTGGTCCACCAAAATCGCGGCTTTAAATCATGATACATTTTACTACTACCAGGATGAATAGATAGTTTAGAGGAATGAGCTTCGGATATGATTTGGTTTCTGAGCTCTCGATCCTTCGGAACTACCAACCTATCCTTGAACCATAACACGCCTTCCTCATCGACTCGAAAATGTTTGGTTTCTTGCTCTTTCATCTTGCGCTTGATGTGAAACACACCTGCATCTGTCTTCTGTAGCTCGATAATTCGACTCTGTAGAGTACAACTGACAGTGATGTTGTGCAGGACTGCAGGATGAAGAAGCTTTGACAAATGGACATCACTCTCAATCAACGAGTGGCAATGAGACTTTCTGCTTAAGGCATCCGCGACGACGTTTGCCTTACCAGGGTGATAGTGCACTTGAAGGTTATAATCCTTAATCAACTCGAGCCATCTTCTCTGACGCATATTTAACTCTGGTTGAGTGAAGATGTACTTGAGACTTTTATGATCAGTGTAGATGTTGCACACATTGCCAAGCAGATAATGTCTCCAGGCCTTCAAAGCATGAACAACAGCAGCAAGTTCCAAATCATGCGTTGGATAATTCACTTCGTGCTTCCGAAGTTGGCGAGAGGTATAAGCGATGACTCTACCCTCTTGCATAAGAACACCTCCTAACCCAATACCTGATGCATCACAGAACACATCAAAAGGTTTCTCGATATTCGGTTGCGCCAAAACCGGAGCCGATGTTAGAAGAGTTCGCAGGGTATGGAAAGCCGCATCACACTCAGGGTTCCAGACAAACTTTATGTCTTTTTGCAGCAATCGAGTCATAGGCTTGGCTATTTTAGAGAAATCCGGGATGAAGCGACGATAATAGCCAGCCAACCCCAGAAAACTCCGAACCTCGTGCACCGAGATGGGAGCCTTCCAGTTTAGTACTTCTTGCACCTTGGTGGGATCAACCATAATTCCACCATCGGACAACACGTGTCCAAGAAAAGGTACCTCACGAAGCCAAAATTCACATTTGCTGAACTTTGCATACAGCTGGTGTTCTCGCAATCTAGTAAGAACCACCCGCAAATGTTCAACATGATCTTCTTCATTCTCAGAATAGACCAGGATATCATCTATGAATACCACCACAAATTTGTCCAACTCAGGCATAAACACTGAATTCATCAGATACGAAAAATGTGCGGGGGCATTGGTCAATCCAAAAGACATAACAAGGTATTCATACAGACCATATCTTGTAGAGAATGCAGTTTTTGGGACATCCTCAGGCCGAATTTTGATTTGATGATACCCAGATCTCAAATCAATCTTAGAAAAGACTTTTGCTTTAGATAACTGATCAAACAAGATATCTATGCGTGGCAGAGGGTACTTATTCTTAATTGTAACTGCATTCAAGGGTCTATAATCTACACACATGCGTAGAGACTGATCCTTCTTCTTCACAAAGATGGCTGGGCACCCCCACGGAGATGAACTAGGGCGGATAAGGCCTTTCTGTAGCAGTTCATTCAACTGGGTCTTGAGTTCAGCTAGTTCATTGGGAGGCATTCTATATGGCCTTCTAGATATGGGAGCTGTACCAGGAAGCAACTCTATTTTGAATTCTACTTCTCGATCCGGGGGCAATCCAGGCAAATCATCGGGAAAAACATCCGGAAAGTCACACACGACAGGGATATCTGCCAGAGACTTTGCTTGCACCGCATTGGTCGTGCAAGAAAGATTGATGTCCTTGGGTAACTGTACTAGAAAACCCTCCTGATTGCTCGGATCTCTGAGCATAACTACCCTAGTCGATGTATCGATAAGCACTCCATGACGGCTCATCCAGTTCATTCCCAATATCACATCGATACCTAGCCCCGGTAAAACTACCAAATCAACCTGATAACTTCGCCCCTCTATCTCAAATTGTACATCCCCAACTACCAGCTTGGTTGGAATAATACCACTAGCAGCCCTTATACAATAACCCTCACCCTCAACAGTATATGTTTTCTGCATAAACTTGGATGCAAATGATGGACTAATGAAGGAATGCGAAGCACCTGAATCAAATAGTACAACTGCGGGGTGTTGGTCAATCAGAAACTTACCGGCAGTCACTACCTCACCTGAAGGGATCTCAGTGATATTAGTGTGGTTCACTTGTCCTTGACGGCCAACCTGGTAATTATTCTTCTTAGGGTAAGGGCATTCCCTTGCCCAGTGGCCTGTCTTGTTGCAATTCCAGCACGGCATGTTGCTTGGTGGAGCTCTGGAACTGCCCTGACTGGTAGTGCCCTTGGGAAGAGCAACTGTAAATGCCTTGCAAAACCCAGTCTTGGCGGGATTCTTCTTCTGCGGTGGCCGAAACTTGGCGGCTGACGCTGGAGGACGGAATGGAGCCCTTTGTGCGACGGGAGCCTTAGATTGTGAGGCGCCCGCCTCATAGGCCCTCTTACGACTTTTTGAAGCAGCGTACACAGCATTGTTGTTCTCTTGCGATAAAGCATCGCTCACAAACTCATTAAAATGAGCGCACTTGCAATTTCCCATGGTCTTCATCAGTTTGGGGCTAAGTCCCCGCTTGAAGCTTGCAATCTTCTTGGCATCTGTGTCCACAAACTCGGTAGCATACCTTGCAAGGTTGTTGAAAGCTTGCAGGTATTCGTTCAGGCTCTTGTTTCCCTGAGTCAGCTTCATGAACTCTGTATGTTTGATCGCCATAAGACCAGGAGGAATGTAATTTCCCCTAAAAGCAGACTTGAACTGATCCCATGTGATTTGGGCATTAGCAGGCATAGTGGACCGATGATGACTCCACCAAATGCCAGCAGACCCATGAAGTTGATGCGATGCGTACTCAGTTTTTAGCACCTCAGTCAAGCGGAGCAGACGGAACTTCTGCTCGAGAGTATTCAACCACTCATCAGCTTGTAGAGGCTCCTCAGCCTCCTTGAAGATTGGGGGTTTCGTGTCAAGGAAATCCTTGAAATCACTGTATTGATTTGGATCCGGTCCTTGGCGTGGACCACGGCCATCACGATTCGCAATCGTACGGAGGGCCTCGGCCATAGTGCGCTGTCCTTCCGCAAGCATTGCTATTAGTTCCGTGGTTGTGGGTGGTGGTGGCGGAAGATCATCATCATCACTCGCACCGGTGGAACGAGTACGAGGCATCTGCACAATGCGCAACCAGTAATTATTGATGATGTCAGCACATTGGAGAAGAACAATATAATCGTGCCAAACTGAATTTACTGATGAGAATGAAAGCTTCATACAATAAACAGAGGCAATAATTCATTCCCCAATCACCACATCATCAAGTAGATTACTAGCGCCATACGCAGTGCATTCTAACATGACAAGTTTTAAACTTCCATTACGATACGCATCCCGAAGGGAGCGAATTGAGGTACTTCACAAGTATGACTGCAAACGCTTAACTAGTGAGACTTGCTAACGAACTACTCGTCGAAGTGATTACTGTCCACATTGGAGACACCTTGGACTTCTTCTGGGTATTCCTCTCCTTCAAACTTCTTGCCGAGAGATTTCACTTTAAACTTGGGATAAGCAATTATAAGGGAGGGAGTAATGCAATATGGATGTCATGAGTGAATATGATGCATGCTCGTTCCGTACGTCCTCACAAACCTAAGAAAATTTAAGCTTTAGCGGAATATACGGTGGCATACATACGTTCTCTCAATTAGCGATAACTAGTCGATCTACACGGTGCGTTGTTAGCGTACCTGCAGAAAAACTTCATTGCAGCCCAACCCAACAAGATATAATGCTAATTACACAAACAGTATTAAGATACTTTCCATATATACATCCCCCGATATATATACTTCGGCATCCAAACTACCCGACAAATGTACCCACAATTAAGTACTTTCATATATACATGTATGCAACATGTAAATACTCCAGTAACCACAACTAGCTCTCCCCTAGACCGACGGTTGGACGGTCATGCTCTCTCAACTCACACTTACCTTAGCGTAGAGGCAATTGATCCATACATTACCATTCAACGAATGGCACCCATGCAATATCACGCCGCATGGACGACGAAATAGAAACAATCAATTCCCCCAGTTAGTAATTATATATAAGCCACCTAGAAGTCCTTAAGTGGGCTATAAGGGATGTGATCACCAGTATACCATAAAAATTTTGATTTTTGAACACTTATATATAACTATAAGTTTTGAAAACTATTTTAACAACAAAAGCTTTTGTTTTAAATAGCCGTAAGACATGTTTAATGTTGAATCTAGCTCTGATACCAGCTGTCACAGAACCGACCAATTTATAAGAGCACAAGTACAAAAACAATCGCCGGAACGATCAAAATTCTCGAACTTGAGCCCATATAAACCCGGTAGTCAACCGAAATCTCGAAGGATTTCAAACCAACTTGCATACAACCAAGATCACAGTAATCCAACATAACATATCGTACGTTACAACATTTCACAGATGTTCGCAAATAGATTACATCATCACAGAGTCATTGTTATTACAAAACGAGTCTTATAAAACATGCGGAAGCAAATAGTTTAACTCACACACCGAGTTCAAATACACATACTGGTTCGCTGATCACAGACCGCAAAAGCATTCAGATAAGAGAAAGGAGATCATGCCCATGATCTAGTCCTCATCACCCGCCGGGTGGAGACAATACTTGCAGAATCCCTGATATAGGAGGTCATCTGCAACAAGAGGGAATAAACCCTGAGTACGGGAATGTACTCAGCTAGACTTACCCGTCGAAAACCAAACAAATGACACCAAGGATTATGCATAGCTTAATATAGTGGAGCTGGCTGACATTTTCTTTTTGCAGAAAAGCATAAGTAATATTGATCAACTCTTAACCTGAACTAGCAGTAACTTTTTAGCCATTAACCTGTCATCTATATTAGCACCTGTACTAAGCAATCATTTTATTAGGGTGCAAACATTAATAACCATATCAGGTATTCATTGTGGCAACCTTATCATCATCCATTTAACCATATCGTTAAATTAATTGAATCTACGTTGCCGCTGCTCAGTCAAGTTCTCACTATCCGGGAGAGACGGCGATTCGAATCGATTCCTATCCAGCTGGAGGGGTATTCCTAAACACAAACCCTGCTTCCCCCGTCAGGGTCGCAACAAGTCACCTTTGGTACAATTCAGGAGTCGCGGGTCCGAACAGATCGGCATTCTCAGAGAACCACTCTGCCAAGGTTGTTCGGGACTCTAACCCGCCTTGGACTTATGCCAATGGCTCTCCGCACATCCTTACTACCTCCAGAGTGCCGCCACTGCTCGCGTTCCCGGCCTGAATCGAGCTACTAGGCTTCGCGGTCGGAACGACTTATCCGGCCAGCTAAGTGTTAGGCTGCGTTCAACATGACATGAGGACGTACAGCGTATCGGTCCTTAAACGACTCAGACGGAGTCACTATGTTCAAACCTACACAAGACCCCGCCCGGTCTTTAATTCATTATTCACATGGTTCTTTTCCACGATAGCAAATATAGCCAACCGTGATCCACCTCATCCTAAAGCTCGCAGGTGACAGGAAATCACCTGACTTCTACCGCACTAAGCATGGCTAAGCATTTAACCCGTCCTGGACTTAAATAGGATTCCAGTGCGATATCTGGACAAGGAAGGATATAAAATGCAGCAATTGGTTCCAACCAATTCCTATACTTAATGCATTATCAACAATAAAAGATACTCAATGTATTTGTGAAAACATAGGAGGCTTAATATGCTCCGGGGCTTGCCTTTCAGGAACGAGGAAGGCTGGTGGTCAGGGCACTCGGGCAATTCCTCCGCGGCGACTGCTTCGTCGGCTTCCTGCACCTCGGGTTCCTCCTCCTGGTTGGCTCCCTCGAACTCCAGCAACGTCACTCCCTCCGGCACACCTATTGCATGAATGCGCAAGATAAATATCATGGATGCACATGTATGAATGTCGGGGATGCTCGGGGAATGCACATGTTCGCTGTAGTTTGCATATTCCAACTTAAGCCCTATTCAAATCACTTTCACTTACCACGTTTATACAACCTAAGGTATAATTGCTCATCTTCCGTTAATGACCTAGCACCTGCACCTAAGCATATTCTTAAGTTAGGCTAACCCCTAAACAATCAATGAGAACATTGCACAAGCATACACTCAAGCATTTGTATTTCAGCAAAATGAATACTATGTAGCGGCGCAGTAAACTAGTCATAACTGAAGATTTATAAATCCAAATGATATACAACAAGACAACCTGAAAAGCTTATAAAATTGTCTATAATACATTTTCAGAACTCAAAGCATGATTCAAACCTTTACCAGGTCGAATTCATCAATCAACCGAAGTCTATCCTCACAAGGCAGAGAATCAGCAAAAACTGCAACCTAACTTTAAACAGCTGTAGTTTCTAAACTACTAGGCCAAATGCCCTCAAATTTTGATAGGAGCTAGACACATAAATTATATACAACTTTTGTATTCAACTCAATCACAGAAAACCAAAATATCATGGGGAACCTTTCAACGTCCCCAGATCTGTCCAGAGGGACATATTGCAAACGAAATACTTAGTAACTCATGAGGTAAACGTATAATTGGACGACACTAAATCTACTCACATGTCACACATATAACAAGAACACCAGAAAGTAGGGTGTTCATTCCCAAAACATTTCCTCTAATACCTTTCTTAATTTATTTAATTAATTAGAGGAAATAGTAAACATATATGAAAGCTACACCATTAAATCTACAAAAATTACAGTAGACCCTACATGGTCCAAGTAGACTACCATAAAAATTTCACACCATTTGAGCAAGTATAAAAGCCTACACAAAAATGGTAAGACAGAATGGCTTAAAATGGCATAATTAGGAAACCTTAGTGAAAAGTGTCAAGCAACAGATTTCATATTTTTCCTAGCATCTATAAGGTACCAAGATACTACCTACCAAGTTTCATGGCCATAGGATTCATAGATAATTTACAAAAATTCACACAAGTATCTACCAAAGATAAAAGGAAAATCTATAACTTAAAAACTACACATGCAATAACTCTCAAATTTTAACCAGAGCTTCTACTATACAATACTAGCTTACCCACAAAATTTCATAATTTTTGGATCACAGAAACTCATGATATGATTTAAACAAGTTTGCATGCATTCAAAAACACTTTTCAAGTTCCTATTTAATTCACCCAAAATTTCTACATAATATGATCAAGATATATTTTTCTTAAATACTAGACCTAACAGTGAGTCTACCAAAATTGGAATCACTCAATTTGGATCTACCAATTAGGAGTTACAAAAATCACAAATCAGCATTCAAAACTGAAAATTTGAACTAGCCCAAGACTGCTCAGCCACTGACAACTGGGGTCCACCGGTCAGTTGGGCCCGCGTGTCATAGACACAGAACAGAGGACACGGCTGCGACGGCGCGGAAGACGGCATAGCTCGCCGGCGGCGGCTTCACCGGCGACGCAGAGGGTACCTCCGTGCTCCCCTAAGCAACCCGCACCGATTGGTACCAAGAACATGACCTATTCCTAACCCTAGCCTTGCCGGCGGCGAGAGCAGCGGCGGTGCGCAAGGCACGGCGGCGCTCCGACGACGGCGACCTGCCATGGTCCCGCTCGAGCTCGGTACGAGCCCCGCAAGACCACAGCGAAGCTTCCTAGACGAACTAAGGTTCCGAGGTGCAGTGTAGGTGCCTGGCCATGTGCACCGGCCAACGGCGGCGCTCAGGGCACGCCGACGAGGTCCGCGGTCTGGCGTGAAAACAACGAATCACCGAACTACATCTAGAGGGTAGAAACTATAGCTAATAGGGAAGCTTATGCGTGCTCTAGCTAGAACGGAGATGAGCCAGGCATGGCCGATGACGGTGAGCTCGCGTATGCGGCCATGGCAGCCATGGCGAGAGTGACCGGCCGTTCCGGCATGCACACACGGTAGCGTCTAACGTCACTCCTACCCGAGCACCAGCAAGCTAGGAGGATACTAGGATGGTAGAGATCTCAGCGAGAGAGGGAACGGGGAGATGGGGCCACGATGGCCGTGCGAGCGGCGGCGTTCTGGCCGGCCTCCCGCTCGAGCGCATCGCGAAATGTGGCTCACCAAACGGGGCAACACGAGCATGAAGAGGTGGAGATTGTAGAGGTGATGGTGATGGAGCTAAGACCGTGATCAATCGGACAAAGGTGGTGAGGCGAGGAAGTTAGACGGAGGCGGAGCTCGCTCGGCAGCAATGGCGACCGCGGTGTGCTGCTGCGCTTCGGCTGTGAACGGAGAAGTGAATGGGGGCAGAGCGCGTGCGGGTGAGTGGAGAGGCAACAGGGCGCGCTCCAGTTCAAGCCGGCCAGCGCGCGGCGCGGTCAGGGCGATCCGAGTGCGTGGCGGACACGCGGCGGCCGGTCTCTGTTGTCGGTCGGCCATGACCGGTCTGAAGGTCACGTTTCAGCGTTCATCGAGTCCGACTGACAGGCGAACTTTGACACCGATTAACTCCTAAACCGTGCCGATCTAGATCATGTCATAGTTAACAAAGATGGAGATCTACATGCGGTCTACAACTTTCACAATTGGAGCTCGAGCTGGTTCGGCTTGGTTTGTGAGATGCAATGCTCCAAACATCGACACATGAAACTGAAATTGCACTTAGGACTTAGAAATAATTTCAAGTGTTGAATCCACCTTCAAAGCTGACTTGTGGGACCTTTTTGGGCATGTTGTGCACATTTTCACAAGTTGGTCACAAAATAACTTTTGTTCCTTACATAATTCTCTACATCTTTGCTTTAGGTTGCTCAGACATGCAATTATCCTAAGCCACACTTTTTAAACAGTCAAACAAAAGGGTTCAGGGGTCAAATTTGGTCAAACCATGACTTGGAAACCTAATTAGGCAAAATGATCAACATGAACATTGTTCCTAATGACATTCTAGGTGTAACTAAGTTACTTAGGATGATTATTAGCCCCACCACACATTGGTCACACACGAATCAAGCAAGGTATGTACTGAAACAATGAAAAACACAAGAAATGTTGCAACTGTTTCATAGTCATGTTTCACTTGTTTCATGATTGGGTTGCATAGCACTAACTAACCTTGTCTCACTAAGTGATTGGCACATGTTGCACTTAAGTGTTGCACACTTTACATTTCATAAAAGAAACAATACACATGAAATACACAATATGTTGCAATGTTTCGAAATCATGTTTCATGTGATATAAGTTCAAGAATGGATGCATGATGCTCATGTTCATGAAATGCAGTGCAGATGTGGAAGCCAAACACCAGGGGTGTTACAAGCTAAGTGTTCTCTGAACACATTGGGTGGTAAGCCTTTTGTGAGTGGATCCGCGAGCATCTTTTCTGTACTTATATGCTCAAGACTAATTATATGATCTCGGACTTTGTCTTTCACAACATAATACTTTATGTCAATGTGTTTGGCAGCACCACTTGACTTATTATTGTGAGCATAACATACTGCTGGATTATTATCGCAGTATAACTTGAGTGGCTTATGTATGTCGTCTACCACTTTCAACCCGGCCATAAACTTCTTCAGCCAATTCACCTGCCTTGTGGCCTCACAACACGCTATAAACTCGTCATACATCGTAGACGATGTAACGACGGTTTGCTTGGAGCTTTTCCATGATATAGCTCCTCCAGCGAGAGTAAATATGTATCTTGACGTGGACTTTCTATCATCTTCCGCATAATCTGAATTTGAATACCCATCTATGTGTAGGGAATTAGATCTTCTGTACGTTAGCATGAGACCTTTTGTGCCTTGCAAGTAACGTAAAACTTTCTTTACCAGTCTCTAGTGTTCTATTCCTGGATTACTTTGATATCTGCCAAGTAACCCGGTAACAAACGCTATGTTAGGGCGTGTACACGCTTGAGCATATTGTAAACTTTCGACAGCTGAAGCTTATGGAACCGCTTTCATTTGATCGATCTCATATTGGTTCCTGGGACATTGGAATTCCCTAAATCTATCGCCCTTGACTATGGGAGCAGGTGAAGGCTTACAATTTTACATACTGTATTTCTTTAGAACCTTTTCTAAGTATGCCTTTTGTGATAATCCTAAAACCACATTTCTTCTGTCTCGGTGAATCTCTATTCCCAGAATGAACGAAGCTTCACCGAGATCCTTCATATCAAAATTCAAGGACAAGAACTTCTTCATTTCTAGTAGTAGATTAACATCACTACTAGCGAGTAAGATGTTCCTCTTAATGAAACAGGCTTCCAATCATGTCCATGAAAAAAAATGGATCGTCACTCAGTCGATAGTGTTAGGTTTATTAAGTGGCTTTTGGATAGTGCTACATTTGTTTTTTATTTTCTTAAAAAACTGATGAATAAAAAAAATGGGGCCCGGGTACATTCATTTGATTTTTTATTTTTGGTAAAGAAGGAATGATTATGTTTTAGTCGTTGTGGTTTTGTAGGCTGAAGTCCATGGATCAGAGGTTGTACAGATGTCTAGTTCAAAGAAAACTAGATATACATAGATCGAACCTTTCCACAAATTAAATCATGTGGAAAAAAAGTACACCCGAAGCCCATATACTTGAACAAACACTCTAAAAAAGTAACAAACCTTTCTCGTTTGTGAAACACCAATTCACAAGAACACAGTATTATGTTTTCTCTTTGCCCAGCATCAGTGCAGAGTGAGCAACTCGCATGTTTGGTACGACCTGGTTGGCCAGAGCGTGGGTAAAATTTTGTATTCCGAACATTCAAAGGATTGAAGGTATTCATGAGTTGGATTCGAATTCAAGCTCATTCTTGGATTCAGTTCTTTCTAGCTTGTACAGGTTGTGTGCAAAATGAGTAGAAACTGTAGTAACGCAGAATATAGGATTTCATGGGTTGAGAATGAGAAACACCAATAGATGGGTTTGAGGCCCATTCAACAACAGAAATATGGGAGTGTGAATCTTGCTTTTTTGTAAAAAGTGAGACTAAGCAAAAGGCCAGTTGTTTGTGTTCTATATATTTTGGTAGTTCGGTGAATGTTTGCTAGCTCTGATTTCACTACTGCAATTCAGAAAGAAACTTTGAACTTACTATACTACTACACAAAAAACTGGAAAGAATGTTTTCAAAAAAAAAAAAAAAACTGGAAAGAATATCAACTTGTTCCAAAAGGCACATATCATAGATAGCTTAATAAGGTGGATTCATGCTTCTGATCCGGATCAAACCGGACATGTAGCTTTGAAAAGGATCATCACAATCTGTCCTATATAAGCCCTTGTTTAGTTTCACCCCAAAATCCAAAAAGTTGCTACAGTACCTGTCACATCGAATGTTTGCGGCCCGTGCATGGAGCATTAAATGTAGACGAAAAGAAAAACTAATTGCACAGTTTGGTGGGAAATTGCGAGACGAACGTTTTAAGCCTAATTAGTCAATGTTTGGACACTATTTGCCAAATAAAAACGAAGGTGCTACAGTAGCCCCAAAATTCAAATTTCGCGAACTAAACGAGGGCTAACTATGTGTGTATGAATCAAAGCTCATAATTGCTCAAAAAAAATGAAAGCTGATAATTAAACAAGTAGTGGTAATATATCATGATGTAGTAGTAGTAATCAATGAATGGAATTGATATGTACAAGCAGACATACATACACAGTAAGGCAACACTGTCTCAAGTCCCCCAACCTAGCTAAAAAACAACAAACAAAGACGAAGGCAAGTGGTCGAAACAAGACGTAGCGTACGGACAGCTTCTTGCTAAGCTAGTAGTAGCTCGACGACCGTCTAACGCACGCATGGCATGGCAGGCAGAACGGACACGGAGCGGACCTACAAAACTTCCTTCGTATGGTACTCAACCTCCAATCAGATATCACTCGGCAAGATGGAAGAAGCAGCAAAGAAAGAAAGAACACACGGAAACCAATCACTCAACCAACAGCATGGGCACGGCGCTAAAATCATGTCGACGAGACGACCACCATTATTGACGTGTACGTGTGTAGCTAGCAGGTCGTCGTGCAGGGAGCTAGTGATGCCCGACGCCGGGGCTCGGGACGGACCCCAGCACCCGCGCGGCGGCATTGCCAGCGGCCGTCGTCCTCCTGCCGCCCAACGACGCCGGCGTCGATCCACGGAGCCCGCTCTCGGCCGCTGCTGTCGCCACCGCCGTCGGCGACGGTCCACCATCTCCCTTGCCACCGCCGGCGCCTGCGCGTGGTCTTACGTCGGCAACAAGCGGCACCCTTGCCGCAGCTGCGCACGGAGGAGGCGTCGCCACGAGCATCACGGCGAGCGAGAAGAGGAGGACCAGCACCGCCACTCTACAGCTGCACGCGGCGGCCATCTCTTGCTAGCTTGCTCTCGATCGATCCTATCTTTATCTGCGTGTGTGTTTTTAGTTGCTGGTCGGTCGGGGAGGATACCGAGGGGATTAGGGAGGGTTTATATAGGCCGCGAGTGGCGCGTGGTGCCGCTGCCGCTGCGCAGTGTGGCCAGTGGGAGAACGCGATGGAGGCGTGGGGACAAAGGCAACGCCACGGCGCGTTGCGGAGCATCGAAACCGGAGGAAGCGGACGAAAAACACGCGGACGCGGAGCGGGTCGGTTAGTCAGGCGACGTCAGGATCCCGCGACGATTTCACATCGAAAAAAAGGCTCCATAGGGAGCCGGCGGGGTGGCCACCCGGTCCCGCGGCGAGAGAGCGGCCTGCGCGCAGGAGCTGCCGGGGGTCGGGGTCGTCGTCGTCGGGGTCGGGCGGGCGCGGACGAGAGCTAGCGGCCCGTGCGCCGGCGTCGCGTCGTACGTCGGCCGGTTTGCGCTCGTCCGGGACGGATGGCGAGTATCTTGTTGTGACGTGGGGCGGGCGGCCGGGCACGTACACGTTACTTGAAGCAAGTATTAGCGCCTGTAAATGGCAACTCCGTGTTTAACCGTTTCTGGTATGTAAAAAATCTCCGTGGCGTAGCAACTCGGTTTTGCGCGTCGTATGTGATGACGCATCATGCATGCGAACGTCAGATGAGAAGGAAGCTTGATTTATTAGGACGCGTGAAGGTTTATGGAGCTGTGGAAAATTTTGAAGCATGCAACACGTACATGACCACCCTTTCTAAGCTGTCACGTTCGTTCCTGCAAAAAAGAAAAAGAAAAAGAAAAAAAACTGTCACGTTTTGGAAAACGAAAAAAAGAAGGGATGATGCTCAAAGCTTTTGTCTAGGTGCATTACCAAGTGGCGAGGTGGGAGGCTTTTGTAGACAAGAACTCAAGGACCTTAGTGAGTGGTGGTACAAGCCTTGCTCGAATTATGTTCTTTTTTGTTGAAAGACGAATTATGGGTTTTGTTAAAGCGCCCCCACATGCCACCCTCTTATGGGTTACATTTCGTCGGATTGTGCGATTTCAGTGCGTCATCTATAAAGAGTAATATAGCGTGTACGGTGGCCGGCCACTGTTGCATTGCTCACGGAACAGTACCCGTCCGGTAATAGTATTCGCTCCGTCTTGGTGTTGTAGTGTTCTCCATAAGAGCAATATCCACTCCATATTTTGGACTATGCGTCCCTGTTTTTTTTTCATATGTGTTTGCCCATCTAAATATGTACAGGATTTTTTTGGACACGTTTCATTAAATCGAAATGGGCTACGTTTGCTTTTGTTTCCATATCTTCTCAGTTTTTATATGAACTAAAACTATGTCAGAAGCTAGAGTAATCAGGAGCTCGCAATTTGGCCTCCCGCAAAAGCGCGGTGTGCCAGCTAGTTTCACATGAACTTTGTAGAAACAAAAGAACTCGAATACAAAACAGTCCAAATCCCACGAACGTAAGGTAAAATTCACATAAAAAGTGAATGTTTTAGAAGCCGTCATTTTCATATCAAAGGGGTAAAAGGAGGAGCAACATGTAGCGCAAAGCAGATCAAGAAAATAAAAGGCGTTTGGTTTAGATGCAATGTTGTTGGTCCAGCTGATCGTGTTGCTCTTGCTTCTCAGGAAAGCTTTCCTTCACGAGCTGTGAGACCAGGCGACAATTATGCCCCCAGAGGCACCATCCACTGTCTACGGACCGGTCGATGAAAATCTTAAGCCAGAATTCTTGGACGAACTCAGAGAGATAAACAACACCTGCCCTGGACCAATGCTCATTTGCGGTGATTTCAACCTTATCTATCAGGCGGCAGATATAAGAGCAACAACCGACTGAACCTTCGATCCATGCGTCGATTCCGGCGTGCCATCGATGACATCAACGTCAATGAGCTATACCTCCACGGAAGGTTGTACACGTGGAGTGGAGCAATGAGAGAAGAAGACCCACCATGGAACGCATCGATCGTGCTTTCGCCAATGTGCAGTGGCTGGAGGAGTTCCTAGACCACCATCTGAGGTCGTTGTCCTCAAGACTGCTCGGACCACGCCCCCCTCCTACTTCAACTGAGCACCGTTCCTTGGTCGAAGCCCAGGTTTCGGTTCGAGGTGTTCTGGGTATGGATGGACGGTTTCAACGATGTCGTCCGGCAGGCGTGGGACTGCAACTTGTCAAATATTGATGCATGTCGGGTCCTGGATTTCAAGTTGCGCCGCACCGCCAAGGCACTCAAGAGTTGGAGCATGCGCAACGTGGGTAGCGTTCGTCTCCAGCTTTTCATGGCGAGGTAGATTATCGCACAGCTTGATGTCGCCCAGGAATCCAGGGACCTCACTGACGATGAGCTGTCACTTCGTGGTGATCTGAAACGCCACATCTTGGGGTTGGCGTCCTTCGCTCGAACGATCGCGCTCCACCGCTCGCGTATCCGTTTCCTGGAAGAGGGGGACGCGAACACAAAAATTTTTCACCTCCAAGCCTGTCACAGGAACCGCAAGAACCATGTCCCTTCTATCCTCCATGAGGTCCAGTGGTTCTCGGCCGAAGAAGCAAAGGAAGAGGTCATCTACAACTACTACAAGGACATCCTGGGCACTGCATTCCAGCGCCTGCACTCCCTTCACCTGGATGATCTGCTCCCCCAGCTTGACCTTACTGGCATCGATGCTTGTTTCTCTGAGGAAGAGGTTTGGGCAACCATCAAACAGCTACCAACTTACCATGCGCAGGGGCCAGATGGATTCACGGGCCTTTTTTACAAGGTTGCCTGGGGAGTTATAAAGCATGACATCATGAATGCTTTCAATGCTCTGTGGTCGTTGGATGCAAGGAGTTTCAACCTCCTCAATGACGCACTCATGGTGCTCTTGCGCAAGAAAGAGGAACCGACGGGGTTGAAGGATTACAGGCCCATAAGCCTAATGCACAGCTTCAGCAAGCTGTTCGCCAAATGCCTAGCCAGACGTCTAGCACCGAGGCTAAAGGAGATTGTGGCGCCGAACCAAAGCGCGTTCATCAAAGGCCGTTCCATTCATGACAATTTCAGGTCAGTGCATCTGGCCTGTCGTTGGTTGAATTGCAAGAAGTTTGCCTCCGTTCTCCTCAAGGTGGACATCGCGAAGGCCTTCGACTCGGTTGCTTGGCCTTTCTTGCTAGAAGTCCTGGAACACATTGGCTTCCCGAGGCGCTGGAGGAATTGGATCTCCATCCTACTGTCCACGGCTAGCACAAGGGTGCTGCTCAATGGGAGGCCGGGCAGAAGAATCACATACGCAAGGGGGCTCCGGCAAGGTGATCCAATTTCACCAATGCCCTTCGTAATAATCATGGAAGCTCTGAACTCCCTCATCCGGGAAGCTGACCGCCGGGTGGCTTTAACGGCGCTGCCTGGACAAGCGATTGCACACCGCGCCTCACTCTACGCCGATGACCTTGTCATCCTTGTCGCTCCAGTACACGGCGATCTTAGGCTCTTAGCTGCGTGCACCAGATTGTGCAGTTGTTCGCGGGGGCGTTGGGTCTAGTCACCAACATTGACAAATGCGTTGTCACGCCGATTCGGTGCTCTGACGAGATCGTGGACTTGGTGCAGCAGGTGTTCCCGTGCATCGTTGCCCCATTCCCGTCCAAATACCTGGGTATACCTCTGTCGCTCACCAGGCTAAAGCGCACCGACGAGCAGTCGCTGGTGGACTCGGTGGCGGCTAGAATTCCCACCTGGAAGTCCAGGCTGCTCACTCATGCAGGCCGGGTGTTGCTCACCAGGGTCACACTGTCGGCAATTTCGGTGCATTTGAGCATAGCGTGCTGCCTGTCCTCGTGGGCGGTGGCGCAAATTGATAAACGACGTCGGGCGTTCCTTTGGGTCGGCGCCGAGTCCGTCTCTCGAGGCAAGTGTAAGGTTGCCAGGACATCGGTGTGCAGACCGACGTCTCTTGGCGGGCTTGGTCTTCTGGGCCTTCACATCTTCGGCTTCGCTTTGCGGCTGCGCTGGGAATGGCTGGCTCGGACGGGGCCGGAACGTTGCTGGACCTTGCTGCCTTCCAAATGTGAGAAGCAGGTCGCAGCGATGAACGCCGTTAGCATGTCTGTCGTTCTCGGTGATGACTGCTCGGCGAAAATGTGGACGGACAGCTGGGCGTCGGTCGGGCCGTTATGTTTTTTCGCCCTGGATCTTTTCGCGGCCATCTCCAGAGCCGGCAGGCGGAGGACGGTCAAGGATGCCATGTTCCAGCATCGCTGGGCGCGGTGCGCTCACCACGCAGGTGTTATGCCAGTACCTGCATGTTTGGCGGCTCGTTTTGTTTGGAAGTGGTCGCCGGACGAGAAGTACTCAGCGTCGTCCGCGTATCGTGCTTTCTTCGTCGGCGCCACGTCACTGCCGGGCACCAAGGAGCTCTGGAAGGTGAAGGCGCCACCGCGAGTCAAGTTCTTTTTCTGGCTTGCGCTCCATCGGAGGCTCTGGACCGCGGAACGCCGCAAGCGACATGGCCTCCAGGAAGCTGATGACTGCGCCATCTGCGGCCAGGGGAATGAAACTGGTGATCACCTCTAAATTCCTCGGATGTGTCGTAGCCCGTGAACTCTGGTTCAAGCTGTTGCACCCGGTTGGCCTCGACGCGTTGGTGCCGGCAGACAACGCAAAGCTGGATGACTGGTGGCTTCGGGAGCGCTTGCGCATTGCTTCCGACGCACGTCCGGCTTTCGACACGCTTGTGCTCCTTGTTTCCTGGTCTCTCTGGAACGAAAGGAACAAGAGGACCTTCCAGGGGACAATCAGTTGGTATCAACGACCTATATCGCGTGGTGATCAGTGAGGCTGACATTTGGGTAGAGGCTGGGTTCAGGACGCTAGCCGCGGCGTGCCCGATTTGGTCGCAAAATTTGTCCACGATGTAATACAATTGTTTGGATCCAGTAGCTAGGGCACCTCGGTCATCTCGTGATGGCTCCTCGCCTTGCACCATGTTTGTTCCGCTTTGTAATGTTTTCTTCGACGCTTTCTCTTAATGAAAAACGAGCGATCGAGAAAAGGAAAGCTTTCCTTCCAAGGGAACACTTGCTCTCTCTCTCTAGCTTGTCTTATTGGCTTATTGTAGGTCACGAATTGAACCGCAAAGGGACATCCGGTTTCCCCATTTGAGCACAGGTACACAACCCCATCGTTCCCTGCGTGGGAAGGCATTATTTCTTTCAGGCAAACTGTTGCGCGCTCCTTGTGTTCTTCCTTGGACTTATTATCGTAACAGGACATAAATAAGAAAAAATCTGCTTCCTGAGGTTCATTAGTCACTACGTAGTACGTACAAATTGTTTCGCGTAGTACTGTTCTCTACGAGTAACAGGACATAGAAAAAAATATGTTCGTATAAGTGACATCCCTCAACTTTAGCGGCGCAACCTAACAATTCTGAAATCCATGGCCTGTTAGCTCACTCAGCCCGTTGACTTTTATTAACACAAACCGAGGTACTCCCCCTTTTCAAATTATAAGTCGCTTTGACGTTTTCGATCCATTTTGCTACGTATGTAGACATATATTATATTTAGATACATAGCAAAATGAATATCCTAAAAAAGTCAAAACGGCTTATAATTTGAAATAGAGGGAGTAACATTTTAGCTTGTTATACTCTTTGTACCTGAATAAATCTCTAGAGTTATCTTAATTAAGTCAAACTTTTAAGAATTTAATCAAGTTTATGGAAAAGAGCACCAAGATTTATGAAACCAAATTAGTATCATCAAATACACTAAAATATATTTTTATAACATGCTTATTGATTTCGTAATTATTTATACTTTTTTCTATAAATTTGAACGAATATAAAAAATCTGACTTAATATGACTCTAGAAATTGATTTATTCAGAGATAAAAAGAAGTAATAAGATAGCTCGAGCTGGCTCACGAGGCCGGAACCTAAGATCAACAACAAAACCATTAAGGCATGGTCCAATCTCCCCCAGGTCTTCAACCCTAATCTGTGTATCATGTCTCATAGATCAGATCGCTACTCCCTGTCTGACATCTTCCCGGTCTCTAGCGCCCGTTGCATAGCCGTATCTCCAATCTAGACGTGCGTTCTCACCTTGCGTAGACCACCATCCACCTGCGCCCCTAGTCTTTCGGAATTGCTCACGGAGTAGGATATGGGTGCTCGTGTATGTTCACGTACATAAGTATGTGCATGATATTTGATTTGTGTTTGTAGTGTGTTTAAAAATAAATTTACAACACGAGGGAAGTAATTAATGGATATTGTAGTAACACGCAAAGTCTAAGTTATTTTTGTTTTGATCGATGTGTCATCGACTCACCCTGAAAACACCTCTTCTCAAACCAGCAAGTTGAGTAACTTGATCTCGTGATTAATCTATAACCCACTAACTAACCTTCCAGGTGCAGCACCCAATAATAAAAAGAACAACGATTAGTTGAGGGTTTCTTTTCTTGGGATAAAAAAAATGGCAAATTGATGTTTTTTTTTCGCAAACACTTGCTAACATTTTCATCTCCATGGCTCTTATCCGCTTCCCAAAGTCAATAAACTTAATACGCAAAATATCAAGTTCACACTGATCAGTCCAAAGCAGAAACTATTAATCTACAATTTCAAATACAACTAGTCATACATAAATTCAGCGCCACTTGGCCCCAACTCATCTTGACGTGATCCCAATCGCACGCACGCGTGTGTGTGTGGGCAATTTGGCAAATGGATCGGACAGAAGTGGATTAATAAGATTGTCAAGTATTGTTTTCTGAGTTAACCGAAGACATACATATGGATGCAATGCAAGCTATATACTAACTAATGGAAGTGTGCACGCCAATTCTCAACTTCTTGTGCTCAAACGCTGCTTCCAAGCTAGCACTCTAAGCTATCATTTTATATTGATCGAGTAGAGCTATCTGACTCTTCAAGTGGTTGTTTGGGCAAATATATATTCTCTTGTACAGTTAAATCAACTTCAAATTTTATGCCTTTGCATGCTTAGGTACCGTTTAGATGGCAAAGTTTTTGGCGAAATGACACTGTAGCACTTTCGTTGTTATTTGGTAATTAGTGTCTAATCATAGTCTAATTAGACTTAAAAGATTCATCTCGTGAATTTCGTCTAAACTGTGTAATTAGTTTTATTTTTTATTTATATTTAATGTTTCATGCATACGTCCAAAGATTCGATGTGATGAAAAATCTTGAAAAATTTGGCATTTTGGAATGGAACTAAACAGGGCCTTACAAAAGGATTACACGCGTATGAGCAAATGTACAATTGGAATTGCCAGCTGGTAAAAAAAATGCTCCAAAATAGTCTTATCACTATATACAAAGATACTTCTGGGGTTCGGAATTGGAATGTGTGGTGAACTGGTGATTTGGAATTTGAGTTGCCGAAGTCTCTCTCAGCTTTGGTTGCTTACTCGCACAATACATTGATAACTAATGTTAAGATACAATCCTTATATCTCTTAGAAATAGAGTTCTTCTGTTATTAATATACGGCACTTACAACAAGCTAGTTAGTAGTTTATAAATAAAGTAATTAACTTGTTTCAGTTATTGTCGGGGACCGAATACTGGAGTACTCAAAGAGGAGGAGCTAATAACCATCAAACGTTGATGCTTCCGAACAGACAAGAACGCAACTACACTTCTTGCCCAAACGACTAAAGATTGGCTCCACCTCGCTCGACCCCTGAGGGCTGGCTCTCCCTCGCCCGACCCCTGAGGGTTAGGCTCCGCCTCGCCCGACGTCTGGGGGTAGGCTCCGCCTCGCCCGACGTCCGAGAGCTGGCCTCCGCCTTGTCCGACGTCCAAGGGCTGGGCTCCACCTCGCCCGACATCCAGGGCAGACTCTGCCTCTCCTGAAGACTGAGGGCTGGCTCCACCTCGCCCAACGTCTGGGGGCAGGCTCCGCCTCGCCCGACGTCTATGCACTACTCCTTCATAACTACGCGTGCAGATAAGACGAGTCACTCAAGTCAACCGCAATATCGAGGACCATACCATGCACACCTGCAGGGAAGTACCATCAGGATATGACTAGACAGGAGCTTTAAGCCCTTCCAGGCATGTCAGAGCTCGAACAGTGTAGGATGGGACCATACCCTGCACACCCTGACGCGCCGCACCGTCCACCGAAGTAGGATGGGACGTGACCACTTGCTGAAGGAAGTCAGAGCACGACCCTATCAGGATCATCGAACATGCTATCCCTGACACCGTCTAACATGTCAGCAGGGCAGGCTCAAAGGAAAAGAAAGACCCGGCACCTTCGAAGGATCTTCTCTGCCTCTAGTTTTTTCTCTTTCTCCCATCTGTAATCCCTGCACCCCCTTGGTCTATAAAAGGGAGGGCAGGGCACCCCACTAAGGGAGGGATCGATTTCACACACATCACACCACACAGCTAAGCAGCATCCAAGCTCTTAGCACTAGTTTGACCTTTCCATCAGAGACTTGGGACCCGTCCCTCTCTCGACCGTTTGTACCCCTACTATGAACCTTTCAGTGCTAATAACACGAGCAGCAGCAGTAAACTGGACGTAGAGACATTCTGCCCGAACCAATATAAATCTTGTGTCTTTTAGCACACCATCCGGGCCTAACGCGCAACAAATATAAATTTACTAGTTGGTGTTTACTCGAAACACCGACAGTTGGCACGCCAGGTAGGGGACCTTTGTGCATTCCGACATTAAACATCAGGCCAAGGATGGCTAGCAACGAAATCAGCTAGGTCTCGGGGCGCACACGTGCGCTTCGCTGACCTGGACTTCATCGTCACGGTGGGAGGAGAGTTGGCATTGTCTGATCTCTCCCCTCCATCGGCCTCAACTATGAGAGGCTTGAGCGCCAGCTCGGTGTCTCCCTAGGACCCCAGCAGTCCAGGGAGGACCAGCGCCACCTCACCCTTTCCGACGCCAATGACACGGCGTGGCTCGCCGGAGGAGAACCTCTCTCTCTAGGACACCACATACGGAGCGCCCCGACAGCGCTTCCGTTCGGTCTCCACAACGCTGTGGCGACCGTTAGCCACCTTGTGGCACGACGCATGGTCTTGCCACCCACGAACAATGAGTTCATGGGGGTGATCAAACACGTCATAGAATCTCTCCATAGCCTCCTCGTAGAGGAGCCAGGGTCGTCCTCTGGCTCTGACTCCAGTAGGGGAGCCATCACCCCTCCTAGGAATGCTTCATGATGGGTACCCCCGAGGGACACGTCGAAAGTGTCTCTATGGAGGAGGATACCCCAGCGGGCAACCTCGATGACAAGGCCGAAAGGGAGACAACGGCCCCACCTCGCATGGGGGTGGAGCAGCTGAAAGCCCGACAACAGGAGATCGAGGAAGTGTGACTCCAGCTTGTGCAAGAATGCACAGAGCTCGATCGGGAGATCAAACGCCGCAGAGACGGTGGGCGCGCACGCGCCATGGCCTGTGATGTAAACCGAAGGATCATCGCCGATGATGAAGCCCTTCCTCGCTTCACTCGGGCAAGCCAGAACATCACCGCTGCAGCCGCCCTGCTCCATGGTCTTCTAGAGGCCGTGACGCCCGAGGATCACCGGGCTCACCATGGGATTCGCACGCTACTCGAGCGTGCGGTGACACAGCAGGCTAAAAGCTCACTGTCTCGACGACGCAAGCTCGACGCCAGCCAACGCACGCCCTTGGTGCATCCAGACAGGGACGCGTCGGTCCACCAGGCACGACAGGGTGGTGGGCGGCGCGCCATGGTCCCGGTGCATCAACGTCTTGGCCGGAACCACAACGCACGCAGCACTCTCAATGCTCACAGGCGTACCCACAGCAATCCAAGAGAGGGAGCCAGCCACGGCTATCATCCTCGTCGCGATGGACGATACGATAGCGGTGAGGACCAAACTTCGAGCCCCAGTCTGCCAGGCCCTCTGGCCTTCGCCCGGCACATCCTCAACGCTGCCTTCCCACCAAGGCAACGACCACCAACTAACATCCCGAAGTACTCTGGGGAAACAAACTGTGGACTATGGCTCGAAGACTATCGGCTTGCCTGCCAAGCCGGTGGTGCGGATAATGATGACTTCATTATCTGCAACCTTTCACTGTTCTTGGCCGATTTGGCACGAGCGTGGTTGGAACACTTGTCGTCCAACAGAATCCAGAGTTGGGCGGACCTGATGGAGATCTTTGTGGGGAACTTCTAGGGCACATACAAGTGCCATGGGAACCCATGGGACCTCAAAAACTGCTGGCAGAAGGCTGATGAAACCCTCCGTGGGTACATCCGGCACTTCTCCCGATAGTGCAACGAGCTACCTAATGTCGCCGATGCCGACGTTATAGGGGCCTTCCTGTTCGGAACTACCTATGAGTCTTTGGTTCATAAGCTGGGACGCAAGGGCCCGCGAATCATCAAGGAACTCCTGGACATTGCCACTAGCCACGCCTCATGAGAAGAGGTGGTCGGAGCGATCTTCGATCGTCTTGACGGCAAAGCAAGGTGGGACGAGGGTGCCGTCGAAGGCGCCTCCAATCGTTCTGCCAAAAGGAAGAACAAGAAGCAATGGCGCGAGGACTCGCTCGTGGCCGCTACTGACCATAAGGGTGGTCGGAAGCCCACGGAGGGCACTCCGAACCATTTCAAAAAAATTACTCAAGGGGCCATGCCCGAACCATGCCTTTTTGGTTAAGCATCTATACAAGGACTACAGCCTCATGCGGTGGTTCTTGTCTGGAGGCTCCAACAAAGGGGAGCACGGAAAGGACCCTACCCCCACCGTGGACGACGCCGAGGAGAAGGACGACGGCTTTCCAACACTGGACGGCTGCCTTATGATCTTCGAAGGATCAGCGACCTATGACTCCAAACGTCGTCAGAAGGTCATGTGCCGTGAGGTCTATATGGCTGAACTAGCCACACCTCCCTTCCTCCGGTGGTCAGAGTTCGCCATAACCTTCGATCGGACCGACCATCCAAAGAGCATCCCGTATCCGAGGAGATATCCGCTCGTGGTCGGCCTGATCTTCGGCCCGAAGTGGCTCACTAAAGTACTGATGGATGGAGACAGTGGCCTCAACATCATGTACGCCAAGATGCTCGATGAAATGGGCATCGACCAGACATGCCTCCGCCCAACCCGAGCACCTTTCCATGGCATTGTGCCCAGAAAGCAGGCCATGCCACTTAGGCAGATCGATCTACCCATGACCTTCGAGGATTAGTTCAATTATAGGATGGAAACTCTCACCTTCAAGGTGGTGGGTTCCCTGGAACCTTCCACACCATCCTGGGACGTCCATGCTACATAAAGTTCATGGCCGTCCCCAACTATACATACCTCAAGCTAAAACTACTGGGCCTCGGCGGGGTCATCACCGTCGGCACCTCCTTCCAGCGTGCCTTTGAGTGCGAGGTCGAGTGCTGCGGTCACGCCGCAGCAATCGTCGCCTCCGGAGAGCTCGCCGCCATCAAGAGGGAGGTCACCGAAGAAGCACCCGACACCAAGAAGTTGACCGAGCCCTTCAAGCCAGTAGAAAGCTCTAAGGAAGTCCTCATGGATCCTAAGAGCACCGAGGATACAATGGTGCGCATTGGTACCACGCTTTCCTCCGAATAGGAAGGCGCGCTCATCGACTTCCTCCGTGCTAACAGAGACATCTTCATGTGGAAACCCTCGAACATGCTAGGCATTCCGAGGGAAGTTGTTGAGCATACCTTGAAGATCCACCCAGGCTCCAAGCCGATGAAGCAACGCCTGCGTTGCTTCGGTGAGGAGAAATGCAGGGCCATCGGCGAGGGGATAGCAAAACTTTCGACGGCCAGATTCATCAAGGAAGTATACCACCTAGAGTGGTTAGCCAATCCCGTTCTTGTATGAAAGAAGAGTTGGAAATGGAGGATGTGTGTCGACTATACAGGTCTCAACAAAGCGTGCCCAAAGGATCCGTTTCCTTTGCCGTGCATAGACCAAATAGTTGACTCTACCTCAGGGTGCAAAACCCTCTACTTCCTTGATACGTACTCTAGGTATCATCAAATCATGATGAAAGAGTCTGACTAGCTCATGACATCTTTCATCACCCCCTTTGGATCGTTCTGCTATGTCTCAATGCTGTTCGATCTGAAGAACGCTGGGGCTACATACCAGCATTGTATGCTCAAGTGTTTTGGGGGCCTCATTGGGTAGACCATTGAGGCCTACATTCATGACATCGTGGTCAAGTCCAAATGGACTGACCACCTCGTTGCTGATCTTGAGCAGACCTTTGCAAAACTCTGAGCCAACGACATCAAACTCAATCCCGAAAAGTGTGTTTTTGGGGTCCCGAGGGGTATGCTGCTTGGCTTCATCATCTCCGAGCATGGTATCGAAGCCAACCCAGAGAAAATCTCAGCCATCACAAGGATGGGCCCGATTCAGAACATAAAGGGGGTTCAGCGAGTCACAGGGTGCCTCACCACGCTCAGCCAATTCATCTCACGCCTCGACGAACGAGGACTCCCCCTTTATCGACTCTTGAAGAAAGCCAATCACTTTGAATGGACATCCAAAGCCTAGGAGGCACTTGACATGGTCAAACTGCTTCTAACAAACGCCTTGATCTTGGTTCCTCCAACCGATGGAGAATCCCTTCTGCTATACATAGCGGCCACCACACAAGTGGTCTGCGCCGCCCTAGTAGTGGAGCGAGAAGAAGAGGGGCATGCCCTCAAGGTGCAGCACCCTATGTACTTCATCAGTGAGGTACTATCTGACTCTAAAGCTCGCTACTCCCAAATCTAAAAGCTCTTATACGTCGTCCTCATCACCAGAAGGAAGCTACGCCACTACTTCAAGTCACACCCAATGACGGTCGTGATGTCGTTCCCCCTCGGCGAGGTCATCCAAAGCCAGGACGCCATAGGGAGAACCGCAAAATGGGCACTCGAGTTGATGGATCAGGGCATTATGTATGCCTCCCGAACAGCGATCAAGTCCCAGGTGTTGGTGGACTTCGTCGTGGAATGGACCGAGGTCCAAATGCCCCTAGTAGCCATCGATCAAGAGTACTAGACGATGTACTTCGATGGATCACTGATGAAGAGGGGCGCCAGCGTGGGGCTGGTCTTCATATCTCCCCTTGGGGTACGCATGAGGTACATGGTTCGCCTCTATTTCCCCTCATCCAATAATGTGGCTGAGTATGAAGCACTTCTCAATGGCCTACGCATTGCCATCGAGTTGGGCATCTGACGCCTCAACGTCTGGGGTGACTCCCAGCTGGTCATCGACCAAGTCATGAAGGAGTCAAGTTGTCACGATGCCAAGATGATAGCATACTATTGAGAAGTCCGATGGCTGGAGGACAAATTCGACGGCCTCAGACTCAATCATATCCTGAGGCGCCTCAACGAGGTGGCCGATGCGCTTGCGAAGGCAGCATTCGGCTGAGAGCCGATGCCAGCAGGTGTCTTTGCCAGTGACCAACACAAGCCCTCAGTGCGCTATGAAGGGTCAGAGTAGGCCCACGATGGTCTGTCCAATCCAGCCTTAGGGGCTAACCAACCAACGGCTCTGTCCAGGTCTGAGGTCATGGAGATTGAACAAGATCCAGTAACAGAGCCTGACCCTCTAATCGACTGGAGAATTCTCTACCTCGACTACCTCCTCCATGACACGTTGTTGATGGACAAGATGGAAGCTCGATGCCTCGTATGTCGCGCTAAGTCCTTTGTTCTTATGGAGGGATAACTCTATAAGCGAAGCCACACCAGGATCCTACAGCGCTGCATCCCTATCAAATAGGGGAAGCGTTTGCTGAGCGATATCCATGGTGGGGTCTGCGGTCACCACGCCATGGCTAGAACTTTGGTTGCAAACACATTCCGACAGGGCTTCTACTGGCCCACTATAGTAGTCGACGCCGAGCAGATCGTACGCACCTACGAAGGGTGTCAGTACTATGCTCGGCAAACTCACCTCCTCACCCAGGCACTCTAGATGATCCCCATCACGTGGCCCTTCGTGGTCTGGGGGCTTGATCTGGTTGGACCTCTGAAGAAGGCGCCCAGGGGCTACACCCACTTGCTTGTCACCATAGACAAATTTACAAAGTGGATAGAAGCTCGGCCGATCTCCACGATCAAATCTGAGTAAGCCATATTATTCTTCCTCGACATCGTCCATCGCTTTGGAGTTCCAAACTCCATCATCACGGACAATGGTACATAATTCACCGGGAAAAAAGTTCTTTTGATTATGCGATCAATACCACATCCGAGTTGATTGGGCCACCATCGTGCACCCCGAACAAATGGACAGGTCGAGCGTGCAAATGGCATGGTTCTACAGGGCCTCAAGCCCAAGATCTTCAACCGGTTGAACAAGTTCGGTGCACGGTGGGTCGCCGAGCTCCCCATGGTGCTTTGGAGCCTAAGGACAACCCCTAGTTAGGCCACTGGCTACACGCCCTTCTTCATGGTCTTTGGTTCCAAGGCCGTCCTCCCAACCGACCTCGACTATGGAGCACCAAGGATCAGGGCATACGATGAATAGGGAGCCTAGGCATCCCACGAGGACGCGACAAAGCATGTGATGTCGCCCTCGCTTGCTCGGCCAAGTACCAACAGGCATTGCGATGGTATCATAGCCGACGGGTGCGGGGCTAAGCCTTCAACGTTGGGGACCTGGTCCTTCGTCTCGTACAGAGCAACAAGGACTACCACAAGCTTTCCCTGCCCTAGGAAGGGCTATACGTCATCGTGGAAGTACTCTAGCCAGGCACCCACAAGCTAAAAACTATCGACGGTGAGGTCTTCACCAATGCCTAGAACATCGAGTAGCTATGTCGCTTTTACCCCTAAATAAATGCATACTTTCTCTTATCAGTTTTGTCATTGCAATCCCCGATCTTTTGTGACATCCGACCGCAGCAAGTGCAAAGGGTCGGGTCTCACTCTAAGGCTGGTATGAGTACATTTATCCTACAAACATTCTCTGCGCCTCCCCCTTTTCTCATGGTAAATCCTAAGAGCTAGGATTTCGAGAACAAGCTTTGAGTAAAACTAGGCGGACTGCGAGGCACCTACGCCCTAGCGGCTACGGCGCCTTTGCTCACTAGTGTGATCAGAGCTAGCTCACCTACGCTCCAAGCTTTTATGAACTTAACTATGGGAAGGGTCGAAAGGCACTAAACCTCTTTTGCAAAAAGAGGGAGAAGAGCTAAAAAGTTGTTTGCCGTAACAAAATTTGAGAACTTGTTTATTTTTTTTACACAAATTCATCGCTTATAAAGTGATTTCATCATGAAAAGGGACTAATGTATTCATGAATACAAAAAGCTGTTCACACAGGGGCTCCCCCAGAACTTAAAATGATTACATCCGTTGACCAGTTCTACTCTAAATACTACTGCGGCCGCCGTGCCACGCTCTCCATCGGCAACGTTCTACCGCTCCATGGGATCCCTAAGGGTGCCATTGTCTGCAACATCGAGCACCACGTCGGTGATCATGGTGCCTTTGCTGGGGCGTCTACGGACTACGCCATTATGACCAGTCGCAACCCTAACATTGACACCTCGATGGGACGCTGTCTGCACAAGTATGGCCACCATGGCTGGTGAGATGTCTCCGACATCTCATCAAACTTGATGAACTAGCCGACCTGAGTGGCTACAAGGGCAAAGCCCCCAACGGCGTAGTCTTGGGTGGCTTCCCCACCGACAAGGCTTGCCTGGAGATGCTTCGTCGGGAGGAGTCCATGTACGTCTCCATCCAAACAAAGGCCTCGTAGACAGTGACGAAGCCGACGACGTGCAGCACCCTTCGGTGCTCCTCCTCCTTTGTAGAAGCGGCCGCTTCTCGGCAAAGGCAGCTAGCACCATCTCATCTACATTGGATGACCTCCAGCTCGACATAGCGCTCTAGATTCACGAATGGATCTATGAGTCCTCCTCTCCCTCGCATTACCCTCTCTCACTTAGGAAACCGCCACGACGCATGAACGCACTTAGCAAGAAGGAAGAAGGGGGGAGGTAGCAGCTCAAGAATAGGTGGAGGAATGGGATGAGAACCCTCTCCCTTCTCCTATTTAAGGAGGAGATGCAGCAGTTGGATAAAGGTGAAGGGTTGAGGCGAAAACCCTCTCCCTTCCCCTATTCAATGCGGATGGGAATTCAAGGGGATGCATCTTGACCGATGGGATGCGCTTGGCTCGACGAGATGACGCCTGGTCAAACAGGACGTGGCCTAGTCATGACCCACCACTACTGTTTGTCGGGCATGAGAAATAAGGCGCAACCGCATGTAGGTGGCTCTCCGCCTTCCCAGGCAGGCCCTGGAAGGGCCCAACAATGGAACCTCCATCACGGGGAGACCAACAGGCCTCCTGAGTTGATCGGATGGCCTAGGCAAACACCGAGCAGTGGGGTTGAGGAGCCAAACAACTACCGAAAAGATAAGCACCCTTATTTACTTACATTACGTATCAATTTCACTACCGAGCCTCCGACCCCAGCAACAGTAGGGGCACAGACATCGCTCGGGGGCTACGAGAGTGTCTACTCGTTTAGACATTCTCTTCGCCCAACCCCTCCTTATGTTTAAAAACCGAAGGCATGGTGTGCAGGCATAAACTTTGAGTAAAACTGGTTGAACCACTCGACCCTATGCCCCAGCGGCTATGGTGTTTTTGTTCACCAGCATAATCAAATTCTTTGTCCCCGCAACCCAAGCTTTAGCATCCGCCCTCTTGAGAAGGGTTTGGAGGGGTCTGCCTATGGAATCTCCTTCAAGGAGAAGCTATTAGGTCACCCAAATTGATCGAATGGCTCGGATCACTGTTGATAGACAGAAACAAAAAATTGCGATGCTCGTGTAGGTTACGCCGGCCCCATCGCAAACGTTGGACCTGAACCACGCACGGACATGTCCGGTAAGAGCTTCCCATCACTCATGCCACCAAGGTAACGTCACCGACCCTCGCTTTCATTTCCATTATATCATACATTCATCCAACATATCCAAGCGTTGCATATGCAATTGCTGCATCTCAACGCTTCACGTCGCGTCATGAAGCGGTAGTCGCCTCATTCGATATGAGCGGAAACTGACTGAGGTTCGAAGGCCGACCCACGAAGGGCTCAAGGCCGCCTCATGTCAAACAGAGCTAGGGGAGAAAAACTAAGATGAGCCCCAGCGGCCTTGCCTGACCCTGCTCAGAAGCGGACATGGACATCTTGACCTTTCTTGTTCGATTCTAACCTCAAGCCAAACCCATAGAATCTCCATCGAGAAGAGGCCAACAGGCCACTCGAGCCTATCGAATGGCTTGAGCATCTGCTAGGAGGCGGGTTAAGAAGTAGTGGAATGCCACATGAGGGCTCTACCGACCCCGTCAGCGGATGACGGACCCGGATTCCACTCAAACATGCTCGTTAGCGAGCTCATTGAGCGCAACACTCAAGCCATCGAGGCAAGTGTCGTTAGCTCAGCCCCTTTGGTTGTGGAAACCAAGGATGGGGTGACACGTGAAACACGGCTGACCCCTATTAGACCCCAAGGGGCTCAGGGGCTTGAGCCGCCTGATCCTAGATCAAGAGACCAAGGTTCGAAGGCTGGCCCACGAAGGTCCCGAGGCCGCCTTGCATTGAATAAGAGCCAGGGGAGAAAACACAGATGAGCCTCAGCGGCCTTTGCCCAACCCGCATAGAGGCGGATAGGGTCATCTCAACCTTCTCGTTCGATCCAGCCTCTAGCCGAGCCCATAGAATCTCCATTGAGGGGGAATCTATTGGAAGGCGGGTTAAGGAGCAATGGAATGCCACCCGAGGGCTTTGCCGACCCTATCAAGAGCGACGGGACCAGATTTCATTCAAACATCCCCGTTAGCGAGCTCATCAAGCATGTCACTCGAGCCACTGAGGCAAGTGACGTCGCCTCAACCCCTCTGGTTGCAAAAACCATGGGCGGGACAACGGTCACAAAAATGAGCCGACCCTTGACCGAATCCCTGCCACGCGCGGGGGCTCGGGGAAGGCCAGACTTGTAAGGAGACCAAATGCACGGTCGCAGAACGATAGCTAAAATCCTAAGGAAGGGGTACGTGCGAATATAAGAGTAGTTTTGCTATCCTCTCTTCGATCTCCAGTGACATTCGACCCCAGCAACTGCAAGAGGTCGGATCTCACTCGGGGGCTGATAAAGGTATAAATATCTCCTTTTTTTGAAACATCACTGCGTCAGACCTCTTCCTCATGTTAAAAGTTAGTGGCAAGGTTTGTGGGAACGAATAGTCGAGCATGCCTGGTTAGACTATAAAAAAAACCCACGCCCCAACAGCTACGGTAATTTTGCTCACCGGCATAATCAAAGTTTCCCTCTTACACACCTCAGGCCTTATGGTCTTAACAAACAAAAGGGTTGGATTGCATGAGCCCCTTTTTCGAATACAAAAAGGGAGGAAAGCAAGTTCAAACGAAACAAAATTCTAAATTTGTTTAAACAAAATTATGAATCTATTTTCAAGACACAAAAGTGCCGACACTTGTCCATAGATTACAATAATATCTATCAGACTCATTCGATTAACTATCCCCTCTGGGGGAGCACTATGTCTTTGATTCTGTTCACTAGGTTCCACACAATAGGAGTCACAGCCGTCTCGATCTCATCTAGCTCAGAGGCTTCGTAGCCAGGCGCAAAGCCGAGGCTCATTGTCTCCAAGTCAATGCTCTCCGCATAATGGGAGTGGGCAACAGCAAAGGCTTGGGTTATCCCAACGTGAAAAGCGTCCTCCTCAAGCTGGCACACCCATGCCGTGATGTCTACCGCAGAGGCTACAAGCGAGCTAGTTCCCTTTGGCCACGCCACCCCTAGGTCATCAAAGACCACCCCGATGACAACGCGTAGGAGATCGTGCTCGTCACTCTCCGCCTAAAGGATCCCCGCGTCTTGGTCAGCTTCGTGACCAGCCTAGTGGAAACGCTCTCGGCCTCCAGCTTTTGGGCTACCACGGTTCCATGATTAGCCTGGAGGGAGCTGACCTCCTAACATGCCTTGTCGTGCTCTTGGACGGTCTAGTCGCGCTCCCTGAGGGCCACACCATGCTTAGAGCGGAGTCTCTCCGCAGTCTGGCACAACTCGTCCCGCTCCTTACGTAGCTAGGCTATCGCCTTGGTGTCTACGCTCACCCTCTACTATAGGGCCAGCGGACCTCTCCTCTGCTCCTAGCTTGAGCTCCTGCTCCTTCTCCACCTTGGCCAGGAGGGTCAAAGGCCCGCTAGCGGGCCTCGGCATCCCGCTGGAGCAGCTCATCCCGCCTCCTTCCACAATCTGGCGGCTTCCTCCTCATCCCACCGCTCCCTCTTTGATAGTTCATCAAAGGACTTCTTGGTGTCCTCCACGTCCTGACATGCCTCAGCCTCCCGCTGCCAGAGACTAGCCGCCTCCTTGGCCAGGGGAGTCAGCTCGGCCACCCGCTGTTGGAGGCAGCAAGATGGGCACTCACATCTCCGCGTAGCCTCCTCGATGAGGTGGTCCCACTCCACCTTCTGCTCATGGAGGAACCAGAATTTCTCTTGGCTACAAGCGATAAGGGACTGAAAAGAAGATCAATGTCAAAAACACAAAAATACATGAAGAAAGAAGAAAGCGAGAGGGGAGATTAAGCAGATACCCGGTCAGTAGGAACGATGATGTCGCACAGGACGCCCCTAGCCTAGTTCAGGACATCCATCATAGTTGAGATCCCTTTGTTGAGACTCTCCCGCTCTATGCTCTTGTTAGCATCGTCGAGCAAGAAGAGAATCGACATTGGGTCCTGAGGATCCATCCACTGAAGCAGCGACTCACCCTGCGCGGGCGAGCGGCTGCCCCCCAACGTTAGGGCCAAGGGCGACCCCCTACTGGTCCTCTCCACCACCGCCATGATGTCTGGGGACCCTTCGGCCATGTCCCCCCTCCATTTAGCCCACCCCGAGCGCCGTCGCCTGGGCCGCCGATGGCACGGATCGCGCCATTTCCTCAGGCACCACCACGGCTATGTCTGGCTACGCTCGGCTTGTCATGGTCGTGGCTACCTCCGCTTGTGACATCGGGGCCTTGACTTGTGGCACCACGCCCACCACAAATGGTGCCATAAGCGTGAGCAGCAGCTCCGTCCGCTCCGACGTAGGCAACAGAATCACCTCCGCCGCTGTTTGCTCGGCAACCCCCAAGGGCGCTCCTTCAGCCCCAGTGTCCGCTTGACCTACCGAGGGCATGGGTGCCATTGTGGGTGGCGCCTGACTGGCCGATGAGGCCGTGACATTGGCTCCGCTCCTGCCCGAAATAGGAGCGACATCGGGCGACGGCGCCCGTCTCACCTGAATGGCAACGCTCTTCTTTGGCACCACCGCCAAAAAAACCATGCTGCCTCAAGACACTGCAAGAACACAAAAAGCATGAGTGACGATGAAAACAGAGAAAAACATAGAAAAAGCAGAGGAACTGGTGGCTTACATCAGTGCTGTTAGGTGGGGCCATTTGGGGGACGAACCCTCAGGTCCCTGCTCCGCCTCATCGGGGCAAGACCGTTTTGAGCCTGCCCCTTGCTCCTGAGCAGAGGGGCTCACCTCCCTTGCCCCCAGGGGCATGGCGACAGGGCCACTCCCCTCTGTCAGCACCTCGAGCGCGGTGGCAGGTCCACTTGCCCCTATTAGCTCTTGGGCACAACAGCAGAGCCCCCCTTCGATGGAACCTTAGGCACGATGGTAGAGTCGCCCGCTCCTATTGTCTCCTAGGGTAGGCCGACGGTTCGACCCGTCTCCGCCAGCCCCACGGACGTGCTTTTCCCTGTGTGGAATGGGAAAGGCCCCTACACGAACAAGTGGATACCTATCAGTGTATCCTCGCTCACTGGGTCATCCCACTCAATGTCATTAGCTACCTCATCATCATCCTCGTCGTCATCATCATCACTATCTGTCTCCTCTCCTCGCTCCCGTGCCTGCAACTTCTGTTGCTTCTTCCTCCTCTCGTCCTCCTTGGCCTTCTTCTGCCACTCGGCCGTGGTGCGATTCGCCACCACCACGAGCGGGTCCTTCGGTAGCGGGGCCGCGTGATCCAAGAAGACAAGTCTCTTCGTCTGGTCCTGCTATCTCAATATCAGCATCAAGGAGTTGGGAGTTCAATTAAAAAGGAGGCACGGGGAAAGAGAACTTACGAAGTCAATATACCCCAGTTCTGCCCACATTGGGGGATGCCCCGGCACCGGATACAAAAAATCAAGAGCGGCGCCATCATGTGCAGCGGAAGAGCGCGCTTTGTTAGTGACGCCACCCTTCGTGTGTGATAGGTGCTGATGATCCCTGACCCCTTCACGCCCCTCTCCTTCTGGATTCAAACGACGGTGAGATGGTCTTGGATTTTCTTCTTGTCTTTCTCTGGAACCCCCACTTCCGCCATGATTCTAGGACCACTTCGATGAGGCACCCAGTGAACTCTGGCAAGGGGGTGGCCGCATCGTTCTTGATGTAGAACCAACATGAGTGCCACCCCTTGTTGGAGGTCGACAGACGCATCGATAGGTATTTGTTTACCCGGTTGTTGCGGAGTTGAATGCCAGCGCATCTCATCGGCACGCTCAGCTCTTGCCTCTTCTCCCGCTTTTTTAGGAGGGTGATGGAGAAGAAGTGCCGCCATAGGTCGAAGTGGGGACTAATCCCCAAGAACCCCTCTATCGGGTACCTTAGAACGGGGTACCCCAAGCAAACATCGAAAGGGTCGCTAAAGTCCCGTCTAAAAAATAAAAACTATAAGGTAAGTCATGGGCCCCTCACCCACCACGACCGAGCCCACTGGGTCCTCCTCCTCCTCGCCTCGAGCCTCAAGCAGGAGGTCTCGGCATCCTGACGCAAACCCCGCTTCATGCGAGGCTCTCCAGGGAAGGCCTCGGCAGGGAACGCCGTCTCCGCCTCGCCCGAGGCTCTCCAGGGAAGGCCTCGGCAGAGAACGCCGTCTCCGCCTCACCCGAGGCTCTCCACAGAAGGCCTCGACAGGAGGTGCATTCTCTATATCGTGCGAGGCCTCTCGCATGAGGCCTCGGCAAGGAGCCCGATCGCCATCTCGCGCGAGGCCTCATTCTCCATGCCGCTCGAGGCCGGCTCGTCCGCAGCCCGTTGCCCCCCGCCTCGGTCGACCCCCCCCCCCCCCCCGACAGCGCGTCACGTCTCATTAATACTTTTAACCACTCCCGCAATCTCAGCCGGACAGTGGCTCAACGCCACAGAATGGCCGACGCGACCCGAGGTCGCATCAGCGCCATACCGGCCGGGACAGGGCATGGCGGGGATTACTGGCCACTGTGTCCTAACACTGTGTCCATGATCAGCGCCATACTGGCTAGGACAGGGTACGACGAGGATTATCGGCCACTGTGTCCTAATGTTGTACCCATGATCAGCCGCCCGCACAAGGCGTCGGCACTGTACACTATGGCCTCAGTGATCTTGGGGTTCATGCCTACCAAGACCCCCCACAGCAGTGCAAGCCTTGGCACCAAGTCTCGGCCTCGCGCACAGTCTGTCCACAGTGGCTTGCACGTTCGCTGCCACGTCTGCTCTGAGGCATTCTCGGGGCTCCCACGACGCACAGGATCTGATGGGACAACCACGCCGCCCCAGTACTCCAAGGACAGACCACTCCTACGACCATGCCGCCACAAGAACAGGCCACAGGGCTTGGACGTGCCACCCCGATTGGCACGACGCCGTATAGTAATACATGTACTGTCCTTGTCCTCCCTTCAACTATAAAAGGAGAGGACTTGGGCCACTTAGGGGGGGACGGGGGAACACACACGCACACATTCTAGCCGCTTGAGAGCAACGTCTCAGACGGCCCACACGACACCCTGCTGAGACCTGGGACTAGTTCCTTCCCTCCCTTAGCTTGTAACCCCCTACTACGAGCACTTCGGTGCAAGGAATACAAGTTCGATCTCTCAGACTGGACGTAGGGCACCGATTGCCCGAACTAGTATAAATCTTGTGTCTCTTTGCATCACCATCTAGAATTGGGAGCATGCAGAATAAATTCACTAGTTGGTTGAGGACCCCACGGTCTGAAACACCGACAGTTGGCGCACTAGGTAGGGGCCTCTGCGTGTCAGTTTCGTCATCCCAGCAGGTTCCGGATGGCAGACCCTGTACGACCACTGTGTATCGGCACTGTAGTTTGGTTCGGGAGCCTAGAGTTCATGTCTCTAGGGCATGAGTACGACATGGTACTCCTCACACGTCGAGCCCCACCGTCCGATGATGAAATTACACACCGGCAGCCCAGGCGCTGGCGGCGCCTGGGCGGCCGCTCTCGCTGCGCTTGCCAGGCACGACGCAAGCAAGACCACCCCGACGCTACACGAACCCGGGGCGGCACACCACTCCCTGCCGATATCCTACGACCAACTGTTGGCACAGTGTCCCTGGTTGGGGACCTGGCTAGCCTGAGCTTGGACAAAGGAAAATTGCCGGTGACACACGGCGATGCCCAGTCATCAAGCTCCGCTCCACTACTCCCTGAAGAACCGACCCCGGCGGAGCAGAATCAGGCGACGGCACCATCCCCATACCCCTTTGGGTTGAGAAATGCCACCGCCTCTTACGCCTACGCTTACACTGCCGCTCACGAGGATCCCTCGGAACATCGCCAGCGCTTCGCTCTTGACCTGAGCACCCACACCGACTCCTCAGATGAGGACGAGGCATGGCCCGGAGTGGATTTCTCCGGGCTCCACGACCCTGGGGCTTTGCGCCAGTTCTTGGCCGCAAGCGACTACTGCCTTGGCTACTCCGACTCTGATGATGAAGGCACTTATGACCCCACTCATGAGTGTTTTCACGTTGGGCTCGGGATGCCGAGGGCCAGCGAAGAGGATGAGGGGGCTGGTAGCCATTCCCCGCTTCGTCTAGGGGCGGGCGCCGCCATGCCCCCACGCAATGTCCTACCGGCTGCACGAAATGAGAATGTCGCTCTTGCACGACCTCAGCGTCTAGACCTAGAGCAGCTCCATGAGCTCTAGGCCAAGGTCGAACAAGACCAACTCCTTCTGCAGCAGCTTCGAGACTCTCTCGAACAAGAACAGCGAGGCCACGACGAAGGCGGGGGAGCCCAACGGAGGGCCCGCGATGTGCATCACCGCATCCATGACGACGAAGGGAGTGAGCAACCCCCAGTCTTCAATCACGCCAGCTAGAACATCGTGGCTGCGGCAATGCTGGTCCATGCAATGCCCGAGCCTTCTACCACGGAGGGGCGACGGGTCTGCGGCGAGCTCCGCTATCTCCTAGAGACCGCTGCGGTTCAGCAGGCCGAGAGTTCCGCCTCCCAACGGCACGGGGGGTGCCTCAAACCTGCCCACGGCACCGCCTTGACAGGATAGGGAAGCCCTGGCTCGTCCCGAGCCCGATCGAGCGCCAATAGCCCATAGGGTCCCCTTGCTTCTGGACCGCCTCGGCAATCGACGCGAGGTGTAGGGAGACCATGAGGTGGTCAGCAAGCGACGACACCATGACAACGAGGGGCCCGCTCGGGGCTACCACCCACACTGAGGCGGTCGCTATGATAGTGGGGAGGACTGCAGTCCTTCCCCTAAACCGCCAGGCCCTTGGGTCTTCAGCAGGGCCATCCGCGCTGCTCCTTTCCCCACCCGGTTCCGGCAACCGGCCAATCTCGCGAAGTACAGCGGCAAGACCAACCCGGAACTCTGGCTTACCGATTACCGCCTGGCTAGCCAGCTAGGTGGCGTGGACGATGGCCTGCTCATCATCCGCAATCTCCCCTTGCTCCTGTCGGACTCGGCGCGAGCCTGGCTCGAGCACCTTCCTCCCTCGCAAATCCACGACTGGCGCGACTTGGTTAGGATCTTCGTCGGGAACTTCTAGGGCACATACGTGTGCCCTGAGAACTCCTAGGATCTTAAGAGCTATCGCCAGAAGCCGGACAAGTCTCTCCGAGACTTCATCCGGCGCTTCTCCAAATAGTGCACCGAGTTGCCCAGCGTCGGCGATTCGAAGATCATCCAAGCTTTCCTCTCCGGCACCACTTATTAGGACTTGGTCTGAGAGTTAGGCTGGAATGTGCCGCGCTCTGCTGCCGCGCTTCTCGACATCACCACCAGCTTCGCCTTGGGTGAAGAGGCTATCGGAGCCATCTTCCCCAACACCGACACCAAGGGTAAGCAGAGGGACAAGGCCCCCGTGGCTTCAGCCTCCCACCTCCCTAAGAGAAAGAAAAAGGGGCACCTGGGGAAGCAGGAGGTCCTAGAGGCTGATCTGGTCGTAGTCACAGAACGCAAGAACCCCCAAGGCTTCAAAGGCCCTAGGCCCTTCGACGACATGCTCAAGAAACCCTGCCCTTACCACCAAAGCCCGGTCAAGCACGCCCTTGAGGATTGCTCCATGCTGCGGCGTTACTACGCCAGGCTCGGGCTCCCCGACGACGATGCCAAGCAGAAGGGCGCCGGTGACCGGGACGAAGGCAAGGATGATGGGTTCCCTGAGGTATGCAACACCTTCATGATCTTCGGTGGGCCCTCAGCATGCCTTACGGCGCGACAGCGCAAGAGGGAACGCCGAGGGGTCTTCTCGGTCAAGGTGGCCACCCCTCAGTACCTCGACTGGTCTCGAGAGGTGATCACCTTCGATTGAGATAACCACCCTGACCATATTCTGAATCCCAGGCAGTACCCACTGGTCGTCGACCCGATCATCGGCAACACCCGACTCTCCAAGGTGTTGATGGACGGAGACAGCGGCCTCAACATCCTCTACGCCAACACCCTGGAGCTCTTGGAGATCGGCTGGTCGAGGCTCCGAGGCGACATCGCACCCTTCCACGGCATCGTGCCAGGGAAGCGCATGCGACCACTCAGGCGCATCGACCTTCCTGTCTGCTTCGGCACCCCCTCCAACTACCGCAAGGAAGTCCTCACCTTCGAGGTAGTCGGGTTCAGGGGAGCCTACCACGCCATTCTGGGGTGGCCGTGCTATGCCAAGTTCATGGCAGTGCCCAACTATACCTACCTCAAGCTCAAGATGCCAGGCCCTAGTGGTGTCATCACGATTGAGTCCACGTACGAACATGCATACGACTACGACGTCGAATGCATCGAGTACACCGAGGCTCTTGCAGAGGCCGAGACCCTCATCACCCACCTCGACCAACTCAGTGGCGAGGTGCCTGACTCCAAGCGTCGTGTGGGGGCGTTCGAGCCCACTGAAACCATCAAACTCATCCTGGTCGACCCCGCCTGCCCCGACGACCGAGCGCTGAGGATCAACGCCACCCTCGACATCAAATAGGAAGCCGTGCTCATCGACTTTCTCCGTGTGAACGCCGATATATTCACATGGAGTCCCTCGGACATGCCGGGCATACCAAGGGAGGTCGCCGAGCACGCCCTGGACATCTGGGCTGGATCTAGACCGGTGAGGCAACGCCTGTGCCGCTTCGACGAGGAAAAGCATAGGGCCATCGGTGAGGAGATACAGAAACTCTTGGCGGCCGGGTTCATCAAGGAAGTGTCCCACCCGGAGTGGTTGGCTAACCCCGTGTTGGTCAAGAAGAAAAATGGGAAATGGAGGATGTGCGTAGACTACACCGGTTTGAACAAAGCCTGTTCAAAGGTCCCCTTCCCATTACCTTGAATCAATCAAATCATTGATTCCACCGTAGGGTGCGAGACCTTGTCTTTCCTCGATGCGTATTCTGGTTACCATTAGATCAAGATGAAAGAGTCCGACCAGCTTGCGACTTCTTTCATCACATCATTCAGCATGTACTGCTATGTGACGATGCCCTTCGGCCTCAGAAACGCAGGTGCCACGTACCAACGATGCATGACCCAGGTCTTTGGTAACAACATTGGGTGGACCATTGAGGCCTACGTAGATGACATCATGGTCAAGACCAGAAAGGCCAAGGGTCTCATCGATGACTTAAGGATAACCTTCAAATGCCTTAGAGAGAAGGGCATCAAGCTCAATCTCGAGAAGTGTGTGTTCGGGGTCCCCCGAGGCATGCTCCTAGGATTCATAGTCTCGGAACGTGGCATTGAAGCCAACCCAGAGAAGGTCTCAGCCATAACCAGCATGGGACCAATCAGAGACCTCAAGGGAGTGCAGAGGGTCATGGGATGCCTTGCGGCCCTGAGCCGCTTCATCTCGCACCTCGGCGAAAAAGGTTTGCCTCTGTACCGACTTTTGAGAAAGTCCGAGCGTTTTTCTTGGACCCCCGAGGCCAAGGAAGCCCTCGACAGACTCAAAAGGCTACTCACCAATCCTCCCGTCCTGATACCCCTGGCCATGAACGAGGCCCTCTTACTCTATGTCACCGCAACGACCCAAGTGGTCAGCGCCACCGTAGTGGTAGAGAGGCAGGAAGAAGGGCATACTCTACCCACCCAACAACCTGTTTATTTCATCAGTGAGGTGCTCTCCGAGACCAAAGCATGCTACCCCCACATCCAGAAGCTGGTCTACGCCGTGGTCCTGGCCCGGCGCAAACTGTGCCACTACTTCGAGTCGCACCGAGTGACTGTGGTATCATCCTCCCCCCTAGGCGAGATAGTTCATAACCGAGAGGCCTCGACCAGGATAGCCAAGTGGGCTGTCGAGCTTATGGGGGAAACCTTGACCTTTGTGCCTCGAAAAGCGATCAAGTCTCAGGTCTTGGCCGATTTCGTGGTTGAATGGACAGATACCCAACTGCCACCTACTCAAATTTAGACGGAGTGCTGGACCCTGTACTTCGATGGATCCCTGATGAAGACCGGGGCAGGCACGGGCCTACTCTTCATTTCGCCCCTTGGAGTACACATGCGCTACATGGTGCGGCTCCACTTCACCGCCTCCAACAACATGGCCGAATACGAGGCCCTCATCAATGGCTTGCAAGTCACCATTGAGCTTGGGGCACGGCGCCTCGACGTTCGAGGCGACTCGCGGCTCGTCATAGATCAAGTGATGAAGGAGTCAAACTGCTTTGACCCCAAAATGGAGGCTTACTACAAGATGGTACGACGCCTAGAAGACAAGTTCAACGGTCTTGAACTAAATCACGTCACACGGAAGTACAACGAGGCCGCCAACGAGCTGGCAAAGATGGCCTCGGCACGGGCCCTGGTCCCCCCAAACGTCTTCGCCAGAGACCTCCACAAACCTTCCATCGGCTGCACCTCGACAACAGAGGAGGGCCCACCTGTGGAACCCATGGCAAAGCCCGATGCCCCCTCTGCTGCCGAGACCCCCTCGACCGAGCCCGAGGTCATGGAAGTCAACGCTGAGCCTCCACAGACTAATCAGGACGCGGATTGGCGAGTCCCGTTCATCGATTGGCTTGATCGGGGGGAGCTTCCTGACGATAGAACCGAAGCGCGACGGCTCGAGCACCGAGCCAAGACCTACGCCCTCTACAATGACAAATTGTACAGGCGAAGCCCCTTAGGTGTCCTCCAACGTTGTATCAGTGCCGGGGCAGGCCAAGCCCTGCTTTGGGACTTACACGCAGGCGCCTGTGGGCACCATGCGGCACCTCGGACGCTCGTAGGGAACGCTTTCCGCCAAGGGTTCTACTGGCCGACGGCGGTCGCCGATGCTACTAAGCTAGTATGCTCCTGCGAAGGATGCCAGTACTATGCTCGGCAGACACATCTCCCGGCCCTGGCCCTACAAACCATCCCCATCACATGGCCGTTCGTTGTGTGGGGGCTCAACATGGTCAGGCCTCTACAAAAGGCCCCCGAGGGCTACACCCATCTACTGGTATCAATCGACAAGTTCTCCAAATGGATCAAGGCTCGTCCGATCAATCGAATCAAATCCGAGCAGGTGGTGCTGTTCTTCACTGACATTATCCATAGGTTTGGGGTCCCCAACACCATCATCACCGACAACGGGACGCAGTTCACTGGCAAAAAGTTCCTGACGTTTTGCGACGACCATCACATTCGGGTGGCCTGGTCGGCCGTAGGACACCCAAGGACCAACGGCCAAGTGGAGCGTGCCAACGGCATGATCCTACAAGGCCTCAAGCCAAGGATTCACAACCGGTTGAAAAAGTTTGGCAAGAAATGGCTCGCCGAACTCCCGTCGGTCATCTGGAGCGTGAGGAACACTCCAAGCTGAGCCACGGGATTCACGCCTTTCTTCCTAGTCTATGGGGCTGAGGCCATCCTCCCCATCGACTTGGAATATGGTTCCCTGAGGCTACAAGCCTATAATGAACAAAGTAACCACACCACCCGAGAGGACGCCCTTGATCAGCTGGAGGAAGCCCAAGACGTCGTGCTACTACACTCGGCCAAGTACCAGCAGAGCCTGCGATGCTATTAGGCCCGACGTGTCTGAGGCCGAGACTTGAAGGTAGGCGACCTAGTGTTGAGGCTAGCACAGAGCAACAAGGGTCGCCACAAGCTAACCTCGCCATGGGAAGGATCGTACATCATCGCCCAAGTACTGAAGCTCGGGACCTACAAGCTGGCCAACGAGAAGGGCGAAATCTTCACCAACGCTAGGAACATAGAATAGCTACGCCGCTTTTATCCCTAAATTTCCAAGCATTGTATATGTCATTTCTCGAAATACAATTAAAAAGCGTTCTTTAGTTGGTCTTATTTTCGAGAAACCCCCTGAGCCCATCGTAGGTCTCGGCAGTACAATAAACACGACAAGGGAGACTCGGCTCTGCCTCGGCAGAACCAAGCCTCCCTCGGGGGCTAGATGGGAGACTCCCCCCAGGTCCCACGCACCATTCTTTAGTTGTTTTTCACAAAAATTCCTATGCCAAAACTCTAGCAGGCTCTGACGAATCATTTGTAAAGACTCCTTGGACCAAGGTCTGTTTCCTAAGCAAGAGGCCAGTAGAGTCGCGAGACGGCCTATGCCCCCGGGCTACGGCACTCCCTCACTACCTCTCGCTCAAGGGACGGCTTAGGCGCCAAAGGGGTGTTTTGCAAACGAAATCTGATTAGAAGCAACAGAGGACAAAGGCTCGGAAACATGAGAAAAACAACTAAGAAACACAAATACTTCAGAAATAGGGGCCTCGACGGCCACAAACATTATGATACAAAAATAACCCCTATTCTATCTTTACATAGCCCCCGGGGCCCAGATTAAGGCTCGTTGCCTTCAGCACCGGCAGACGGTAGGGGAGGAACCACCTCCTCTTCGAAGAGCATCGCCAGCGCCGTGCCAGGGCCTTCCACCGCCTCCATCAGCTTCGCGACCGCCATGTCGGCCTCCTCGTCATCATCAGGCAGAACATAGCCATCACTAATGGCTAGGAGATCGACGCCAAGGTAGTGAGAGGAGATGACGGCCATCGCCCGCTTGACACCCGTGTGCAGCACCCCTCGGAGCCACTTGTGCATCTGGCTGCTCAGCGCAATCAAGCGGCTCCCAAGGGAGCTGCCTGACTGAACCCCCTCAACCTCTAAGGCCTTGCAGGCAGAAAGGGTGGCACGTTTCAGTGCCTCGTGCTCCTCGATCTCGGCATCGAGCACTGTCTGCACCGCGCTGGAAGCCTCGGTGGCCCGAGTGAACTCCACCTCTGACTCTGCACCGCGAAAAATGGAATGAGGATGAGCCAGAGAAAAAACAACCTAAGTTAGGGACGGAAGCCCACGGAACTCACCCTTGGCCTTCTGCTCCCAGCGTCGGGTCTCGGCCTGACAGGCCTCGGCCTCCTCCTTCAACCGTTGGGCCTCGACCCGAGAGGCCTCGGCCACCCTGGAAGCTTCACTCCCCAGCTCTGCGTCATACAAGGAAGTTAGGGAGCGAACATAAGGAGAAGGAAACAAAACAAGGGGACAGGAACTCACCCTCGACCATCCCCCTCAAAACCACAGCCTCGATTTGCGAGGCCTCAACCGCAGCAAGGGCCTCGTTTAGAGCGCCTGTGGTCAGCCGGTGCGCACTCTCCTCTGCCCCCAGCTGCCCGGTGAGGGCCTTGCCCGAGGCCGTCGCTTCTTCGGCCCGGGACCTGAAGGCATCCCGATCGCTGACGGCGTGGGTAAGCTCCTCCTCCAGCTCCTTGACCCATGCCGCCAAGGGGGCGAGCTATGTCTGGCCTGTGGCCGCCTCGACCTTCGCGTTGGCACAGCGAAGGCGGAGGTCCTCCACCTCCGGGCTTTGTGCCGACAGAAGCTCGTTAGCATTGGCAAGAAGGTCCCTCTGCCGCTGAAGCTGGTCCCAGATTCCCCTCTCCCACCGGAGAAAGACTGACTTCCTGAGGGACCGGGTCTCGAGCTCCTAAAGAGGCAGAACAGATGTCATCGATTACGACAAAACCGAGAAAAGAACAACGTCATGCGAGAAAGGAAAACACGAACCTAGGCGACTCCGGGTAGTTCGTCGGCCACCACGGACAGCGCCGTCCGTAGCGACCACTCCGCCAGCTCGTGGTACTGCTCGAAGGTGCTCCAGCGCCTGCCCTCGGCCGCATCCTCGAGGGTGAACAGAGGCTCCCCCTCAGGGTCATCCTGGCTCCGCCACAGTACCCGCGGGTGATCCCACCCGCAAGGCTTGGGTCTCAACCGCACGAGGGCCAAGCTTCCCTCATTCAAGAGCAGCGTCGGCCGCTCCACGGCATCGGTCTCCTCGGCGTCGACCACCTCCCGCGCCCGGGAAGTATCGTCAGAGGAAATCAGATAGACCACCATCTCCCAGGCGCTCTCCCGCAACAACGGCGGGCCCTGAACCAAGGGCACGACCGAGGCCTCCGCCGCCTGCATCCCCGCCTCCTGCATAGACGGCCTCACCGCCATCACGACGGCCTTGGTGGCCTCGGGGGCTCTGGCCTCTGCAATCACGGCCTCGGCGGTCTCGGGGACTCCGACCTCTGCCATCGTGGCCTCGGCAGACGCAGAGATGCCAACTGCGGCCACTGCGGTCTCGGCGGTCGTGGGCGCCGTGGCCTCCATCACCTCAGCCTCGGAGGCCCTGGGAGCCTCGACAACAAAGGGCATGACGGCCCTATCCGACTGTGTAGGGGCCGCCTTGGCAACCTCTCCTTGGGCGGCCGGTCCCTTTGGGTCGACCCTCGCCGACGCCGCGCCATGTTGGATAGCGGCTTGTGCCTCCGCCACCCAGTGGGCGGAGGAGCCGAGGCTCACCTTAAGCACCTTAAGGGGCACCAAGGGGAGGTCGTCCGCAGGCCGCTTCTGACTAAAGAAATTTAACCTACAGGGTCAGCGCGAGACCAAAAAAGCGAACAGAAGACACTATGACCCTACAAAAAATACACTTACTTTGAACGGGGCGGCCCCCGCTTCGCCACAGCAAACCTCATCTGCAACGGCGGAGGCGGCGGTAGTGGCATCGCATCTGTATCCTTCGGCACCGGTCGGTCCTCAGCGGACCCCGGTGCCCCTTCGGTCCTCTGCGGGGGCGGTGGCGTCGCCTCCACCGCCACCTGCTCCACCACGGCCGCCGAGCTTACCGGGCTGGCGGCGCGTTTGCCTAACGCCCGCGCCTCAGGCGTGTTGGCCTCGGCCTCGGAGCGAGCAACCGCCGGCCCCAGGTCCACTTCTCCTCCCCTTCCCGGGGGTGCCGAGCTGCTTGCCGATGCCCTAGGTGCCACCTCCACGACATCAGGAAGGTGGTCTAGGGGACCTCGCCCTCCCTCGCCCTTGTCGTTCCCGTCTGAGGCCTCCATCGACAACGACGTCGACGGGGATTCCTCCAACAGGAGGCCATCCTTCCGTTGCTGACGGTAGCGCTTATCCAATGCCTCGCGCGTGAGGATGTGCTTCGTGCGCTTTGCCGCCTTAGCATCCTTTCGCTTCTTCTACGCATCGGCGTGAGCACGGTTGATCACCCGTCGCCCCGCGTCCTTGGGAACGGGCGGCAGAGAGGAGCGCACGTCCCTCATCCCCTGAAGGAACGACAAACGCGCATAAGGAAACAAGGGATAAGTGGAGATTGAGGGGGCTCAGAGGCTATAGCGGCACTTGACTTACCAGCGAAAGGAATCCCCACGACGGTCGCATCGCGAAGGGGGTCAAGTTGCCGCCCCTCAACTTTGCATCTACCATCTCCCCCACCCGACGGAGAATTTCCTCGTCGGAGAGGACGGAGGAGGACATCCGGGTGCCTTCAACAGGCTCACCCAGCCTCATCTCGAACAGCCACCACCGCCGAGCCATCAGCGGCAGCACCCTCTGGCGGTGGAAGGCGGCCACGACCACAGCGACGGTGAGGCCATGGCCCCACAGCCTCGCCAGCCCCTCTAGGAGCGACTCTAGCTTGGGCTGGTCGACCTTCGGGACACCCCACTTCCATTTTTCTGGGCAACTCCCCACAATTCGCCCAGTGTAGGGGGGAAGTCCTCCGTCGTCGTTGCGAAGGTAAAACCAACTCGTGTACCACCGATGGTTGGAGGACGCGAGTTGGGCCAGGATGTAGAGGTGCAGGCGGTCCTGACGCACTTGGAGAGTGCAGCCTCTGGCCCTCGACGCCTTCCTCTTACCCGACGTGCCCGTCGACTTGGTAGTATGCCCCGCCCAGAACAGGTGGAGCCACAACTCCCAATGGGGAGCGATCCCCAAATACCCCTCGTAGACGGCAACGAAGATAGCTGCTTGAGCGATGGAGTTGGGATTAAAATTGTGGAGCTCCACGCCATAGTAGTGCGGGAGCGCCCGCATGAACTGGTCCGCCGGGACACCGAGGCCGCGCTCGTGGAAGGAGACGAAGCTCATGACATAGTCGTCACGGGGCCTCGGCTCCAGCTCACCGTATGGAGCAATCCACTCTGGCCTACTAGGGTCTATCACCGGGCGGAGGAGTCCACCGTCGACAAGCGACTAGAGCATCTCCTCAGTGACGTTCGACGGATCCCAAGGGTCTGCCTCGACAATGATGACGTTGCCGGCCATGGGTGCGATGGAGGAATCGGGTGCGGCGGTGAGTTTTTCTCTCTCCCTCCCATGCTCTCACTTTCTCCCTAGGCTCGCTCTTCTCTCCTCTTCTTCCCGGCACCCGCTGCTCTGGCGATGGCTCGACGGAGGTGGCGCTAATGCAGGCAAGGTAAGACGAGGAGGGGCGAGACTCCTTGGGTATTTATGCAGGGAGGAGGCAAAATGAATGGGTGATGAAATCAGGGAGGTTTTCCCCTGTCCGGCGCGGTTAACCACAAGCCGATTTCGTCGGCGCACGCGCCCACGTCTCTCGCATTAAATGCGAGGACAGTTACGTCCCGTCCATCACGTCATGCTCGGCCACTACGGCAGTAGGCGTCGTTTCGCCTCCCCATGAAACTGCCTCAAAAGGCGCACCACCCGTTGCCAAGCCAATAGGGAAGGTATTCCCCGTGGCCTGTTCCTTTCATAGGAAGGAACCGGGCTCTAAGCCTATTACGATCCAGGGGTTCAAAGGCTGGACCCCAAAGGGTTTCGACAACCGCCCCAGGATAACAGAGTCAGGGGCGACTACGGGCGAGCCTATACGGGGCCAAGGCCTAAGCGAGTGAAATGCTTGGGACGCCCAAAGTCGTGTCCGAGACCGGCAGGAAAGTATCCGAATGGGATCCCACCGTAGGGAGGCACCGAGCCACCGAGGCCCAACGAACGGCCTTGGCACCCACTAGAGAAATCCTCTGGTACTCTTGGAGTGTGTCTCTGGACTGCTAGCCGTCCCCTAATGAATGGGGTTTGGGCCTCCACTCGGACTACCCGATAACAGCTCACCGGAAGTGCCACCGCTCGTGCCCATCGAGGGTAGCAAGGCACATTCCACCCCTCCTTCTGAGCGAAAAGGAAGCGCGAGGGTCGCATAAAAAGTCAGGGGAACCCCCGACGACCTTCTTGCCCTATGCAGAGGCTAGGGGGCTCCTCCTGCAAATATGCCGAGACCCCATGACCCGGGCTCGCGCCCAAAGGGGCCTCGGTAAACAAACCCTCACGCGCGAGGGGCATATAAAAAGCCAGGGGAACTCCCGACAGCCCTCTCACGCAGAGGCTAGGGGCTCTTCCTGCAACCTTGCTGAGACCAGAATGGGCTCGGCAAACTAACCCTCCGTCCAAACGAAAAGGACATGTGAAGATCAGATGAAAGGGCCAGGATACCCAAGACAAAGACAAACGGGTCTAAAATTGCGCTAGAGGTTTTGCTACAAACACAATAAAGGGCATCAAGCCCGTTACGGTCCAGGAGTTCGAAGGCTGGGCCTCCAAGAGGTTTCGACAGCCGCCCCAGGGCAACAGAGTTAGGGACGACATCGAGATGAGCCTACAAATGGCCTAGGCCCGAGCGAACGGTCGCTCGGGGCGTCCTAAGTCGTGTCCGAGACCGGCGGGGAAGTATCCAAATGGGATCCCACCGTAGGGAGGCGCCAAGCCACCGAGGTCCGTGAACGGCCTCGACACCCACTAGAGAAACCCCCTGGTACTCTTGGAGTGCGTCTCTGGACCGCTAGCCGTCCCCTAGCGAACGGGGCTCAGGCCTCCACTCGGACTACCCGCTAACAGCTCACCGGAAGTGTCCACACTCGTGCCCATTGAGGGTAGCCTGGCACATTCCACCCCTCCTTCCAAGCGAAAGGAAGCGTGAGGATCATACCCAAAGTTAGGGGATCCCTGACGAACCTCTCGCTCCGTGCGGAGGCTAGAGGGCTTTTTCCTATAGCCTCGTCGAGACCCCCGCAACCCGAACTTGCGCTTGGGGGCTCGGCAAATGCAATAAGAACTACCCGTTCAGATGCAAAAATGAAGAAAGCCCCTGGAGGAGTAACTCCACTCCTCCAGGGGCTCGGGGGCTACACCCGGCGGGTGCGCTCGCGCGCACCCACCAAAAACTCAAAAAACAAATCCCAATTCCTATGGGGCAGGTGTAAAACAAGCCTCGGCAAACCCTCAGGGGGAGTGCACGCACTCCCCCCGAGGCTCGGGGGCTACTGTCGGGTACCTTAGAACAGGGTACCCCAAGCAAACATCGAAAGGGTCACTAAAGTCCCGTCTAAAAAATAAAAACTATAAGGTAAGTCGTGGGCCCCTCACCCGCCACGACCGAGCCCACTGGGTCCTCCTCCTCCTCGCCTCGAGCCTCGAGCAGGAGGTCTCGGCATCCTGACACAAACTCCGCTTCGTGCGAGGCTCTCCAGGGAAGGCCTCGGCAGGGAACGCCATCTTCGCCTCGCCCGAGGCTCTCTAGGGAAGGCCTCGGCAGAGAACGCCGTCTCCGCCTCGCCCGAGGCTCTCCACAGAAGGCCTCGGTAGGAGGTGCATTCTCCGTATCACGCGAGGCCTCAACAAGGAGCCCGATCTCTATCTCGCGCGAGGCCTCATTCTCCATGTCGCTCGAGGCTGGCTCATCCGTAGCCCATCGCCCCCCGCCTTGGTCGACCCCCCCAACAGCGCGTCACGTCTCATTAATACTTTCAACCACTCCCGCAATCTCAGCCGGACAGTGGCTCAACGCCACAGAATGGCTGACGCGACCCGAGGTCGCATCAGCGCCATACCGGCCGGGACAGGGCACGGTGGGGATTACTGGCCACTGTGTCCTAACACTGTGTCCACGATCAGCACCATACCGGCTGGGACAGGGTACGACAAGGATTACCGGCCACTGTGTCCTAACGCTGTACCCACGATCAGCCGCCCGCACAAGGCCTCGGCACTGTACACTATGGCCTCGGTGATCTTGGGGTTTGTGCCTGCTGAGACCCCCCCCACCGCAGTGCAAGCCTCAGCACCAAGTCTCGGCCTCGCGCACAGTCTGTCCACAGTGGCTTGCACGTTCGTCGCCACGTCCGCTCCGAGGCATTCCCGGGGCTCCCACGACGCACAAGATCTGATGGGACAACCACGCCGCCCCAGTACTCCAAGGATGGACCACTCCTACGACCACACCGCCACAGGAACAGGCCACAGGGCTCGGACATGCCACCCCTATTGGCACGACACCGCATAGTAATACATGTACTGTCCTTGTCCTCCCTTTAACTATAAAAGGAGAGGACTTGGGCCACTTAGGGGGGGACGGGGGAACACACACGCACACATTCCAGCCGCTTGAGAGCAACGTCTCAGACGGCCCACACGACACCCTGCTGAGACCTAGGACTAGTTCCTTCCCTTCCTTAGCTTGTAACCCCCTACTACGAGCACTTCGGTGCAAGGAATACAAGTTCGATCTCTTAGACTAGATGTAGGGCACCAATTGCCCGAACTAGTATAAATCTTGTGTCTCTTTGCATCACCATCCGGAATCGGAAGCACGCAGAACAAATTCACTAGTCGGTTGAGGACCCCATGGTCCGAAACACCGACACCCTCACACAGAGCGATGAACACCGCAATGTGTTGGATCCCATTAGGAGTAAGGTGTTGTAGCTCCACATTGTAGTAATTTAGCAACCCTCGAAAGAACTTGTGGGTGGGGGTGGTGAATCCCCGTTCGTGGAAGTGAGCAAAGGACACAACGTAGCCTTAGGGTGGCGACAACGCATCCTCATTGCCAGGCAGCCGCCACTCCTCGGCATCAGTCCACACACAAAGAAGGTCACAGCGAACGAGGCCCTCAAGGCGCTAGAGGGTGACATCGGATCTACACCACGGCTCCATTGAACGATTGGGGAGGGGGGATGTGAACTTGACGGTGGCTGAGATGCGAGTGCAAAAGTCTTAGGCGATTGGCGGTGGAGGTTGTGGACGCAAAGGCAAGGAGGCAACGTACAAAACCCTAGGGGCGAACCCTTTGGTTTTATAGGGGCGACGGATGCGAGGAAGGCAACCGTCCGCCTGGCTCTTCACTCCAGCCACGATTCATCACCACGTGGGATATACGCCCGCAATCCCTATCCTTTCCCACCAAAGTTGCGCCAGACGTTTTGCCTTCCTAGGCAGACCAGGACTCTTTTCCTACAGAAGGGATACGGGTCAAAAAGCATTTCTCTGGCCTGCCTAGCCCCAGGAGTTTGAGGGCTGGCCCAAGGGTTTCAACGGCCGTCTCAACAAAGGATGGGCCCGTGAACGGCCAAAACTCAGGCGTGCAAGCCTCAAGGGAGTCTTGATCTGCGATCGAGTCTCAACCAGTCTGACCCTGGACAATCCCCGCGAATGGGATACTAGGGTTCCGTTTAAGCTATCCAGCTAACAAAACACCAAATCTCGTAGCCATACCCACGAAGGGTCCAAATTACCCCTCGGACGATTCTATTCGAATCACCCGGGGGCTCAGGGGCTATACCCGACGGGTGCGCTCACGCGCACCCTCCAACGAATCGAAATACCCCCTGGGCGATTCTATCCGAATCACCCGGGGGCTCGGGGGCTACACCCGTCGGGTGCGCTCGCGCGCACCCTCTGGCGAATCAAAATACACCCCGAGCGATTCTACCCGAATCACCCGGGGGCTCAGGGGCTACACTCGTCGGGTGCGCTCGCGCACACCCTCTGGCAAGTCAAATAACCCCCCGGGCGATTCTATCCGAATCCCCGAGGGCTCAGGGGCTACTGTCGGGGACCGAATACTAGGGTACCCAAAGAGGAGGAGCTAATAACCATCAAACGTTGATGCTTCCGAACAGACAAGAACGCAACTACACTTCTTGCCCAAACAACTGAAGATTGGCTTCGCCTCACCCAACCCCCGAGGGCTGGGCTCCGCCTTGCCCGATGTCTGGGGACAGGCTCTGCCTCGCCCGACGTCCAAGGGCTGGCTGCACCTCGCCCGATGTCCGAGGGCTGGGCTTCGCCTCGCCCGACGTCCAGGGCAGACTCTGCCTTGCCCGACGTCCGAGGGCTGGCTCTGCCTCGCCTGATGTCCGAGGGCTGGCTCCGCCACGCCCGACGTCTATGCGCTACTCCTTCATAACTATGCGTGCAGATAAGACGGGGCACTCAAGTCACCCGCAATATCAAGGACCATATCCTGCACACCTGTAGGGAAGTACCATCAGGATATGACCAGACAGGCGCTTTAAGCCCTTACAGGCATGTCAGAGCCCGAACAGTGTTGTGGGCACCAACATTTGTCCTACAGTGTTATGGGCGTCGGCATTTGCCCTCGGACACGAATCCTGACGAAAACATACGACAACCACTACGGTCTAGGAGGAATTTCATGTCATCTACAGTAACGAATGGGGGGCCTCTACGCCATCTGGTCCACGTAGGGTCGCGGCTCGGCACCCTGGCGTGCCGCACCGTCCGCCGGAGTAGGATGCGACCTGACCACTTGTTGAACGAAGCCAGATCACGGCCCTATCAGGATCATCAAACGTGCTATCCCTGGCACCGTCTGCCATGTCAGCAGGGCAGGCTCAAAGGAAAAGAAAGACCCGGCACCTTCGAATGACCTTATCTGCCTCTAATTTTTTCTCTTTCTCCCATCTGTAATCTCTGCACCCCCTCCGTCTATAAAAGAGAGGGCAGGACACCCCACTAGAGGAGGGATCGATTCCACACACATCACACCACACAGCTAAGCAACATCCAATCTCTTAGCACTAGTTTGACCTTTCCGTCAGAGACTTGGGACCCGTCCCTCTCTCGGCCGTTTGTACCCCCTACTACAAACCTTTTAGTGCTAATAACACGAGCAGCAGCAGCAAACTGGACATAAGGACATTCTGCCCGAACCAATATAAACCTTGTGTCTTTTAGCACACCATCCGGGCCTAACGCGCAACAAATACAAATTTACTACTTGATGTTTACTCGAAACACTGACAATTATATATTTTAAACCGAGAGTATATATATATGTTAAAACAAATACTGCTACGAAAACTAGCAAACCAAAGTTACATATTGAAGTCCAAAACTGTCATGTACTTTCACACACAAGGGATTCTGAAGCCCTATTTAGAACGCCTTTTTTTTGTTTCTACCTTTTTAATATAAAATTAAAGTTAATCTTGTGAATTTTTTATAAGATTCATGTAAAATTCTTGCATTCCGAAGGATACATCAACCAAGTCACATAGGCTTAACCCTGGCTAACTGATGGTGTGACAAGGTACACAAATTGTAGGTTAGATGACTCGTCCAACGATTCAACGAATGGTGCAAGTAAAGACAGAGAAGGCACACCTGGCACGCCATGGGCAAGGACCCACTAACAGTAGCAGATCAAGTCATATTGTGGTGCCGTCAATCAAATTTTCAATTGACTGGTTCTAGAATAGACCTAGAAAGATTTTGACAAAAAAATTTTTGCTACGCAACAGTGTTTTATAAACATTTTAATAAAAAGGAGTCAAACCTGGTTTACCCTCCTCAACTAGTCGATGAATTTGGAAAATCACTAAAACTCCAATACCAGACAACATATATATCTCAACTCTTAAAACCGGACAAAATATGCCCTTGACAATTTCAATTTGGTTTCTTGGCTGAGCTTGCTGAAATGGTAGTGGGCCCACCTGTCATATGGTCTAGCTCGTTTTCTTATATCAGAAAACCATAACTTTATAATATGAAATTGGATAATACAAACTTTATATTAAAATCGTAGAGCTTGACACAATCTGCAACCCTGTAATTGACAACTTTTTTGCCTGAGATCTTTCAAAGGCTCAAATATTCATTTTAAATTATTAGATTTTGAATTTCAATCTTTTGAATTTTCCAAACGGCCTCGGATGACATGGTCTATATCGAAGTTGTAGATTCAATACGATCTATAAATTTGTAGTTTACAACATTTTTATCCGAGGTCATTTAGAAACTCAAATATTCGTTTTAAGTTCACATATTTTAAAAATACATTTTTAAAAATTTTAAATGATCTCGGATGTTAACATGGTATATACTAAAGTTATACTTCTTAATGTGATATACAATTTTGTAGTCGAAAACATTTATATCGGAGACAGTTTAGAGGACCAAACATTCATTCTAAAAATCTCATTTTTTTGAAATTCATTTTTTCATCTCTGAAATGACCTCAGACATTGATATGTTTTATGCCAAAGTTGTATGTATCAACGTGATGTATAACTTTACAGTTGATAATTTTTATTTGAGATCAGTTAGAGACTCAAATATTTATTTTAAGCTTTTCTTTATTATGAAATCAAAATTTTGATTTTTCAAATGACCTCGGATGCATACAAGCTCTAATACAAAATGTGTGGTGCTAGATTATACCTAATACATTTTAGTTGACTTTTTTATTTGAGATCATTTAAGAGCCTAAAAATTTGCTCTATCTGTTAGGTAAATCAGACTACTCTAGAAACATATATTTGCTCTACATGCTAATTGGCCAGTTCGGTTTAGTCTTCACTCCAAAAAAAAGAAAAGAAAACCACTTTAGAAAAAGTTCGCAGTAGTCCTGGGCTGAAGAAATTGGCCAGGTATTAGTGGGCCAGGCCTAGGCGTAAGGTTGAGGCTGGGAAAGCTAGGAGCTGATGGCTGAAGCTCGGTCGCGTTGGGTGGGTGTCCATTTTTTCTCAAAGACCGGTCGACAAAACATTTTCATTACTCGTTTATCTTGGTCGAGTTCTATACATCTTATTTTATTATGAGATTTTTTACTCCGTAACAACGAGCAGGAGATCTATAAACATCATATTTTATGCTATTTTCTTAATATTTATGCTCAAATTTCTTTTGTTTTCGGTCTTCGTGACTCATTTGGACGTGACCCAACAATAACCGAAGTAAAGCCCTGCATCTAGGGCTAGTTTGGTCCACGCCCTAGCATATCTGTCTGGCACAGGCATGCATTCCATGCGTTGGTTTTTGACCCCTAGGGTCGGATGCATGTGTCTGGGTGCAGCCCCCTAGGCCAGGGCTCAAACCAAACAGCTCCCTAAAGTTTTAGAATGTTGGATCCTATTAGTTTCAGCCTGGAGCCTTCGAATTGGGTCTGTTCGGCTGGCATTATTACAGCTAAGCCTGTGCATTTTTAACCGAGAACCAAACCGAAAGAACCGGAACCGAAACCGAAATAACAGGAGCCGACAAAATCGGTTCCAGATTGTGAGGAACCGAAAGAACCGAGCAAATTTCGGTTCCTACTCTCAGATAATCGAATTAACCGAAAGAACCGAAATACATAAATTGTAATTTACTTACTTGTATTTTATAATACTCTGTTCGATTTATTTGTGATGTCTCGCATTGAATTGCTATATATTTGTGTTACTATATTGTTATTGTTCTCTTATCAATTATTATTATCTAAAATAGATGTAGTGTTGCTTCAATTTGCTTTAAAACCTATACTTTTTTGTTGTATTAACTTCTGTTGAAAAAATTCGGTTAGTTCGGTTAGAACCGGAACCGAACCGAAATAACCGAAAACCGAAATACTCGGTTCCTAAATTTTTTTAGAACCGGTCAATTCCTATTTTCTAGGAACCGAATTTCATCAATAACCAAACAACTGAAACCGAACCGAGGAACCGAATGCCGAGGCTTTACAGCGGCTGCTGCTGCATTTTTGTACTGTTCAAAAAGTAACTTGCATTGTGTCATACTTCCAGTTAAGCTTACCACTCTAAATTTTAACAATATAATATAATAACATGTTTAGATCCACTACTGCTATTGTAGTAATTAGCTAGCTAATAGTTCAACATTTGCTACGGGATTGCTGAATCTATTGCTAATAGGTGGAAACTATTAGCACATATTAGCAACTCTTTACCAGCTAAAGAATTATTTGTTAGTAGGATTTTAACTAATAGTTAACATGTTTATTAGCAGACGTGTAAGTATTTTCACCTGCTAAATTTTCGCAACTAAAGATTAGTCCTAGTGCATGTTTGGATCCATTAACACTAAAAATTAAAAGCTAAAATAAGTAATAGTGGATCCAAATAGACCTAATAATTATTATTAGCCAAGGAGTTGCTATCTGTTAGTTTCATTAGTTAGTTTAGAGTCGCTAACAGGTGCTAATAATTCATATACACCTTCAACTCACTATCTAACCACATGTTAGCAGGAGTATCCAAACGGCCTCCTACTACAAATTAGCTAGCTAAAAAATAGCAACTATTAGCTATTAGCTAACTAATTTTTAATGCTAACGAATCCAAACAGACCCCTCATAGATCGAAACAAGACTTTGAACTCCCCTCCGCCAAGAATGGTAAGCATATCTTAATTAATTAAAAAGGAGTTCAACATCTACAAATTAGGTCAATGAATAATTAAATTATATGCAAACTTAAGGCATACAATTTGGTTCATAGTTGTATTACCTATAGTTTCCTTATTCCTAGTCACTAGATTTGTACTCAATTGTCTATGAGATCGTAGATTCTATAAAAATTACAAGTAAAAATCTACTTGTGTATATATAGACTTATTCACTCCATTCTAAACTATAAAATGTTTTGACTTTTTAAAAATTTAGTTTTTTACTATATATCTAGATATGGTGTCGAAGTGCATAGTAAAAACTATAAAAAAAACAAAATATCTTGTAATTGAGACCGGAGAGAGAGAGCATCATTTATGGGCAGAGGTCTAATGATGTGTTTGTCCTAACTTAGACACGCAAACTGCAATTCACACTCTACGGGCTGCCAGGCCCAACACCAACATCTCCCTAGCCAATGACTTCAACAGGTAATCTGCGGACGCTCTGCCAAGTGGCCAAGTCCCGCCTCCTTTTCTGTAAACGGCGCCAGCAAACCTTCATTCATCTCAAACTAAGGCTCGAGGCCTGGATGGTTTTTCTGCTCATTTTTTCCAGCGACATTGTGACCTTTATGGCAAGGAAATCACATCGATGGTCTTGAGGGTGCTTAGTGGTGAAGATGATCTGGCTACAATTAATGACACGTTCATTGTGATAATTATGAAGGTTGCTAGTCCAGAGGAGCTGAGTCAATTTAGACCAATAAGTCTTTGCAATGTCGTCTTCAAGATTGTATCAAAGGTGGTGGCCAATAGACTCAAAGTGGTGCTGCCAGAGATTATGGCCCTGTTCGCTTCGCTGAAAAGACAGGCCGAAATACTATTCTGACTGATTTTTTGTGAGCGAAAAACACTGTTCCAACTAAAAAAATAAGCTGAAAAGACAAATTATAAGAGAAGCGAACATGGCCTATATCTAAATAACAATCAATGTTTGTGTCGGAGAGGCTGATCACTGATAATATCTTATACTCTTATAAAACAAAACTCCACTAGCTATTTATCTCAACATGCAAGATGTCCAACTAGGCAATGCACTATCACATACCATTAAAATCCACTAAGCAAAACTCCACTAGATATTTATCTCAACACGCAAGCTGTCCAACTAGGCAATACACAGTCATACAATTAAAATTCACTATCACATGCAACTATAATATCCACGTCAGCAAGACACGTAAGCATTTTGTTGAACATTTCATCATACCATGCAATCCCTAATCCGCAATTCCCGTAGCAATGCACGGGGTATGCTTTTAGTTATTACTATTTATGAGTGTCTACACTTCATGAAGCAAAAGAAATCTCAGGACCTCAGGTGTTGTGCTTTGAAGTTGGATATGAAGAAAGCTTATGATCGGGTTGAGTGGAATTATGTCCAAGCAATTATGCTCAAGCTCGGATTTCACCAACTATGGGTACAACTGATTATGCGGTTAGTCTCCTCAGTTTCTTTTTCGGCACTCTTAAATGGAGATTGTTTGAGTAGTCTTAAGCCTACAAGAGGATTTCGCCAAGGAGACCCCATGTCTCTATTTATTTTTTATAACAGTAGAGGGTCTTTCGAGCATCTTAAAATCACGATCAGAGCTTAGTAGTGGTATTAAAGTGGTGCCAGCAGCGCACCGATGGTTAGCCACCTTCTCTTCGCGGATGGCAACCTACTGTTTTTCAAAGCCAATAGGGAGAGTGCGGTAGTGGTGAATGATATCTTGTAGATTTACTGTGATACTTTGGACCCATAGATCAATGTGTAAAAATCATCAATTCACTTTACCAAGAAGTGTCAACAGAATATTCAGGAGGAAATTAAGTTGGTGCTCAATGTTCAAAATGAATGTCTAAGTGAAAAGTATTTAGGAATGCCATCCGATGTGGGCTCCGCAACTAATGGAGCTTTTAAATTCTTGAAGGACAAAATTTCGAATAAGATATAGGGATGAACGAGCAATGCTTGTCATCTGGCAGCAAGGAAGTGCTCATTAAATCCGTTGCCCAAGCAATATCCACCTATTCAATGTCATGCTTTAAACTGCCTCGAGGCCTATGTAAACATATCAACGGCCTGTTGAGAATTTTCTGGTGGGGAAGTAAGGAGGAAAAGAGGAAGACATGCTTGGTTGCATGGGACGATATGATCATGTCAAAGTTCCTTGGTGGAATGGGTTTCCGTGATATAGAGCTGTTTAACCTTGCTTTGTTGGTGAAATAGGCCTGTCAAATCCTACAGGAACCGACATTTCTAAGTGCCAGAATTTTAAAGGCGGTATATGTATCAGAACCGACCAATTATACGAAATTAAGTAAGAAAATCATCCGCCAGAGCAGACGATTTAGCAAACTTAATCCCGTATAACCTGGTAGTCCGTGAAATCACGAAGGATTTCAAACCAACTTCCATTCCAGCCAAGATCGTAATAAGTTTAGCGGTCACCATCACATATTACATAAAAGTTTACATCTCAGATACATCAGAGTTTAAACATAGTTATTACAAAACAAGTTCGAATAAAAGTAGCGGAAGCCATTTGTTCAAACCACACACACTCACACGGAGTTCAAATATAGTGCCAACGAATGATCATCTCCAACAAAAGCATCAGACGAGGCGTAAGGAATGAGCATGCCCATGGTCCTAAGCATCACCCATCGCAGGATAAAGGCAGTTGATACAGTAGCCGTAATATATCTACCCATCTGCAACAAGTGGGAATAAAACCCTGAGTACGAGAAGGTACTCAGCTAGACTTACCCGACATAACCGAAAATAAGTGACACCAAGGATTATGAAGGCTTTATAGTAGGGTAACTGACTCATTTGCAAAGAAAGCATTTTTAGCATTCCAAGAACCTTTCTAAAAACATCATTGCCAAGTTAATTAATTATAACCTGTCGACTAGATTTGCACCTATACTAGAGTAAACATGTGATTAAGCAGATAATGATAACCAATGATCATTAAACAACTTTCATAATGTCAATTTATTATAACTATCCAAGTGTTCCATCAACATTACTACGATGAAGTCACTCAAGTCAAGTGCTCACTATCTAGGAGCGATGGCGATTCGAATCGATTCCTAACCAGCTGGTGATTTATTCCTTACACAAACCTCACTCACCCGCTAAAGTGAGATATTGATCACCGAGTCAACTATCTAGGAATCTCGAGTTTGCCAGGAACCACATGTACCCGGGGACCGACCGACTGCACTTTGGTCTTATCATCTCGCCCCCGTGTCCTACCACACCTGCTCCGGTACAGTACGCTGCAGGGCAATCTACTCGGCCCGAATAATCTCCCAGCTTCGCGGTCGGAAGGTACTTTATTCGGCCAGCTAAATGTAAGGCATGCGTTCAACATGACTTGAGGCCCAACAACGGTCGGTCCTTAATCGACACAGACGGAAAGCACTACAGTCCAAAACTCTGTAAATCTCCGTCCAGTCTCAACTTCATTTAACACTTAGTTATACCATGACTTCATAGTCATCCAAGCAAATCCAGGTAACCACCTATAGCTCGTAGGTGACAGGAAATCACCCGACTTCTACCGGTCTAAGTCAGCTAAGCATTGACTCGACTGCGGATACTAGGGTAACAAGGATATAGTATAACAAAGGTAGACAAGGTATAATGCAGCAACGGTTGCAAACAACTCTTGAACGTAATGCATCAATTAAAGTAAAGTATTTAATTAAAAATTGTAAACCAGGAGAAAATGCTCTGGGGCTTGCCTCTCTCGAAGGAGCTCGGGCGGTGATCGGGGCACTCTGGAAGTTCCTCAACGTCCTCCTCGTCGGCTTCGGGCACTTCCTGCGGCTGCACCTCAAGCTGTTCCTCAGGCTCCTCGGGTATGACGACTGGATTCTCGGTTTCCGATCCTATATGATGCAATGTGCGTAAGCGCTTATGCAATCGGTGCATCGAATGAGATGAATATAATGGATATGTTTGAATGCAAGGTAGTCAACATCATCCAAGAACATATACTACAAGCACATGTCATCTACTGCATTCTCTTCTACTACTAATATGCTAAATCAACACATCTTATTCAATGCTTCAAAGATACACCAAAGCTTCACTAATTTCTTAATCACACATAAAGCAACACTTGATTAAACCCTAATTAATAATAGGTTTGAATAGTAACATCTATTTTTATTGCTTAGAAAAATCTTAGAAAATTATCATAGCACAGTACTACCCTAAGTAGTCTACCATCAGATTTTCATGGTATTTGAATGGGGGGATTAGCCTACACAAAAATAACAAGCTATGGCATGATTATGAACATAAAAATACTTTGTACTGTGAAAAGTGTCAAACAACAGAGTTAGCATTTTTCCTATGACCTTCATAGCATACAATCACTGTACAAAAATTATCACATGCATGTTTTATACAAAGTTTGCTCTCTAGCTAAAATAACAAAAATCAGCCATTAAAGGCACTTGAACTACACCTCAAAATTTTTCTTCAGCACATACATGACACATATTTTTTCCTAGGAAGTACATTACATAAGAAGATCAACAAACTTGGAATCATATTTTTCTGAAGCCTATAGGTTTTTCTACATATTTTTCAAGTTATCAACAATATCCATGATTAAATAAAGTTCTACAGAAAAGTATCTCAAAAATGACATGCAATAATTTTCCCAAGTAGATCTGGTGATAAGAAACCTAGCAAAATTTATTTCAACAGATTTGGAGCAAATTTGAGTATCCAAACATTTTCCAAATCATTTCTCTTTTCAAATAATAAAGAAAAACTGAAAATAAACATCCTATTGCTACTGGGCCGGCCCGTGGGAATCAGCCGGCCCACGGCCACACTTGGCCCGCTCAGCCGAGGTGAAGGGGGAGTGTGGCGGCCTGGCAAGGGCTTCGGCCCATGGCCTCTTGGCCCAGCTCCACCAAGGCGAAAGCCATGCCGGAGCCGAGACGTCGCGGCGGCGCGGCTCGGCCAACAGGGCCGGCGGCCATTACCGGCCGTGCCAGGGCAAACGAGCGAGCGCATGCGGTTCGCGAGGAGCTGGCGAATGCGGGTAGGTAGCTAGGCAGGGTGGAGAAGGGGAGGAAGGGGGAGTTTCATGGCGGCCGAGCACGGCGGCGCCATGGTCGACGTCGGCAAGTCGCGAGAACGCGCTACCTGGGCTCAAAAGACGGCACAATCGCGAGCACCAAGTGTCGGAGAGTGAGGCAGAGCTGTTGGCGCTCGATTGCTGGTCGTGGTGGAGGAGGGGCGGCGAATTTGCCCGGCGGGTGCGGTGGCGCTCGGTGGTGAGCTCGCTGCGCGCGGGAGGAGAGGCGAGCACGGGAGAGCGAGAGAGCGTGCGGGATGGAGTGGAGAGGAGCGCAGCGCGGTCGGTAGGTGTAGGCGGGCGTGTGGGAGCGGACGCAGGCCGGCTGCGACGCGTGGCGGCGTCGACGGCGCATGGCCGCCACGCGGCGGGCGTGCTCTGCCGTGGTCGGGACGCGGCGCGGCGCGTCAGCGAGCGGGCGAGTGCGGAGGCAGGCTAGGCGCGGCGCTGGGCTGGGCTGGGCCAAGGCGAGGCGCGCGGCGCTGCAGGAGGCTTGCCGGGCCGGCTTCGGCCGTGGGCCAGGAAGCGGAGCGGCGGCCTGTTAAGCGAAAATGAAGAATTTTTTTATTTCTCAAATATACAGAATTAAATTCCCATTTTTGAGCTATTTAAATGCATTTTCACAAATTGGTGTAAAAATGAAATTTGTTCCATTTTTCAATATCTACAACTTTGATTTTATGACCAAAGCCAAATTCTTGATAGATTTTGAATTATAAAATTAAAGTCAATTTTAACTCAAAACCCTAATTTTGGAGAATTATTTTTAAAAGCAAAATTTGGCAATAATTTAAATACAAACCTTGCTCCAAAAATTGTGCTAAACAATCCTAGATGATTCACAATCATAACCAAACAAGTTCTACTAACCTAGCAAGCATAATCAGGGCAAAACCACTCTAAACAAGTGTATGCAACATTTACGTTTCACGAACATGTTTCGTATGTTTCGAAGCAGTGTTTCAGTTGTTATTTACATGATTAGGCATGTATGATTAGGATGCTTGATGATGCATGATATGCATGATTTGCAGTGCCTAAATGCTGGCATAACACCGGAGTGTTACAGTATATTTTCGAGAGGGTGACTCTTGGGGGCAAATCTTGGCTCCGCTCCCTCCAAGATTTGGCGATCAGTGCTGGATGGGCAGGGAAGTGCTTCAGCTCGGTCTGATCAGGAGAATCGGCACAGGTTTGATCACTTCTATTTGGAGTATGGACTGGCTTCCATTGAACAGCATGCGGAGGCCGGTACCTAGCGTAGCTCGACATCCGCCACAGCTTGTGACTGAGATGATTGATCATACATCGGTAGCTTGGAATCGGCCAAAACTTTAGGAATTCTTGATGCAAGATTATATAGATGTGATACTCAATATCCCTCTGTGCAATTGGAGCCAACTGGACTTTTGGGCTTGGCACCATGACAAGAAGGGAGTTTTTCACAATTCGTTCTGCATATAGAATGCTTATAATGAGGCATGATTTATCAAAAAATACAGCAAGGTCAAATAGAAAAGAAGAGGAAAAGGAGTGGATTTCTTTGTGGAAGGTCATGGTGCCTTCATAGGTGCGGGTGTTTCTACAGAGGCTTGCAAGACACTCTCTGTCGTCGGCTGATGTTCTCCACCATCGGAATATGGTAGACCATGGGCACTGTGCTTTGTATGGGGCTCCTGATTCTTGGAAACACTCCTTGTTGTAGTGTAATATGGCGATGTGTGTATGGGCATATATTGGAGAGCGAGGAAATCGTTGAACACCTCAGTGGGATGCAGGAGGAGAACTCAAGAGGTTGGTTGGCGAATTTGATAGAAACAATGCCACATGCTGATTTCATACGGGTGTTGGTGACTATGTGGGCAATCTGGTACACAAGAAGGAAGGCGATCTATAAAAATATTTTCTAGAGCCCGCTTTCAACACATAGTTTCATCAACAAATATATTGCTGAACCTCAAGTGGCAAAGCCGACTCAGGCAGCAAAGGCACAAGTTCAGAGTCAGAGGCCACGGTGGTTGCCGCCACCAGCAGGTTGTATGAAGGTGAATATAGATGCGGCTATTTCTAAGAATCTGAGAAAGGCATTAGTGGCGGCAATAGCCTAGGATCAGGCCGGTATTTTTCTGGGAGCTTCGGGAGTAGTTCTTGATGGAATTACTGAACCAAAAATTGCTGAGGTGATGGCCTGCAGAAGGACTTGCTTTGGCAGCTGATCTAATGTTAACTTCAGTATGGTTGGCATCGGATTGTGCCACTGCTATCAGGAGCTTGGAAGGAAGAAATATGGGTCCGTATGGCCAAATTGTGAAGGAGATTCAGATTAGGGCTCATGATTTTCTTTTGGGTGATTTTGTTCATGAGAATAGAAAATCAAATGTTGATGCTCATACTCTAGCTAGGAGTTTGATTTTGTTCGATATAGACAGGCATGTCTGGTTTTCAGAACCATCTTTTGGCATCTGTAATTCTCTTGACCAAGTGCATCAATAAAGAGTGCGATGATTTCTAAGAAAAAAAAAAGGTGTCCAAGTCCCACCATCCGATCTCAAGGACCGCGTCCACGGAACCGTGCAGACAACTAGTCGCAACACAGAAGACACATCCCCGTACACCTCGTCCGTGCGAACTCCTTTCACCTCCGCCCTCCCCTCTCCAGCTCCCTCCCGCCACGAGCCCCTTATCCTCCAACGGCCAACGATCACCCCGAACCAGGGTGTGCCCCGCGCGCGCGCTCCGTGAGTCCGTGTCCACCAGCCAATGTCCGCCGCGGCCGATGACCTCGTGCGCCGCGTCGCCGAGTTCCTCCCCGTCCCGCTCCCGTCGCCGCCGCAGCAGAAGCAGCAGCTCTCCGGCGTGGCCGCCGCCGTGCTCGACGCCGGGGGACGCCTGGGACGCGCCGTGGGCGACGTCTTCCGCCGCCTCAGTATCGACGACACCTTCTACTCCGGCGGCGGCGCGCCGAAGCAGCGCCGGCGCAACGTCGGCAAGAAGAATGGCAGGAGACGATCGGCGGCCGGAGCGTCGGCCGCGGTCAGCGAGGAGGGGGCCACCGGCGGCGGCGATGACCCCCTCAGCTCCTCCGGTAGGTTCGCGCGGGCGCAGGGGAGCATGAACCTGTCGGCGACGTACGACAGCAGGACGAACGACGTGGAGAGCTCGGTGGTGGCCAGAGGCGACCTGTGGCGCGCGGAGGCGTCGCACAGCAGCAGCAGCAGCAGCGGCGCCGCCAGTGGCTCTGCCCCGACAGGCGCCGGCGCCGGCTATGGTGCCAACCTGTTCCTCGTGCAGCTCGGCCCGGTCCTCTTCGTCCGCGACACGACGCTGCTGTTCCCGGTGCACCTCTCCAAGCGCCACCTCATCTGGTACGGATTCGAGCGCAAGGTGCGTGTGTGCGTTGATTCGCGCAAAAATTTAAGCATTGCTTCGTTAAACCAAGAATCACACACTGTGCAAAATGAATGCCTTACTTGAGAACACAAGAGCTCTATCTGTTCTTGGCTTCTTGCAGAACGGAGTGCACTCGGTTTGCCCTGCTTATTGGTCGGCTCACAAGAGATGGTTCTTCATGTCCATGTTATGCCTCAACCCATTCGCTTGTGTAAGTCTAGGCGATCGATCTTCTGTCCCTGTTTCTGCCATCTTTTAGTTTTCTATCTTCTGTCGATCTTCAACTGAACATTTTGTTCAAACACTGCCAGTCGTTCATGGACATGCAATTCCCAAATGGGCAACTAAGATACGTCGCCGGCGACGGCTTCACGACGCGTGCTTTCCTCCCTCTCCGTGGCGGGATTTTGCAAGCCCATGGGAAATTCCCGGGGGAGAAGAGGCTCAGCTTCTCTTTCAAGGTCAGTTGATAGTCGAAGCGTATCAAGCTTCATTGCAGCAGGAATCACATTGTGAAAAGGTCTACGTAAACCCCAACTATTTAAGGTGGATTACTTCGCCCCTAAACTATAAAACCAGATTTTGTACCCTCTAAACTTTCTAAAACCGATCAATTAACCATCAAACAATTTTGGACGGTGGTTGCTATAGTAATAGTGGTTTCATCTTTTTTTTTATTTATTTTTGCTGAATCTTTGAAAAATCATAGTAAATCACAGAAAATCATAAAATGGAAAATTCAATTTGGTTAGACTCCACATGAGTAGATCTACACAGTGAACATATAATATGGTATGTTTTAGTATAAAGTTTTTGTTGTACCTTTATATCTATGTTTTTTCTGTAATTAAATGGAATAATTCATAGTTGCAGCTTCTATGATCCAATTGTGGTGAAATTTTTATGGTGAGCTAATTATTGTATGTGTCGGGTTCATAAACCCGGGGTCCCTCGGGGACCGGCTTCCACGCCAAGGCTCGGCCCAAGCAGACAGCACGCAACTCATAGGCCGGCCTAAGAGTCTAAAACAACATGCCGAAAGGGCAGTCCAGTCACCGACCGGAAGGTCTGGCCAAAGAGGAACAACGCCCGCTCGTTGACTACTTTGGCCCACCTCTCCGACCGGAGCACTCACTTCGGACTCCAGCCGCCTCCGGACGGCCTCTCCAATCAGAAGGCATGGCCCAAGCACTACATCCGACTCCGACCCCGCGTCACCGACCGATGTTCGCAGAAACCCTGGCTCGCCGCTCTTCTCCGACCGACGCAACTAGAGCCGACTAGAGCCATCCGACCGGGGACGCCCGTTCGGAAAGGACCAGAGGACAAACGGAGAAAGCAAGCCAGGGCGCACAAGTCAAACCACGGTACCAGGGACCATACCATGTACACCTGCAGGAACAGTACTCTGCAATCGCCCTAACACAAACAATATTGTAGGCGCCGACATTTTCCTCTACAGTGTTGTGGCGCCATTGACTCCCATACGATAAGGCCCCCTACATGCCCCTGGGCATCGACAGTGTTGTGGGCGCCAGAATTACCGTACAGAGTAAACATGGTGAAAACCCCTCACATGCCTCTGGGCATTAACAGTATAGCAGATACCGATATCTGCCATACCCGAACAAGACGACGTAACCTCCCACATGCATCTGACATTCTACAGTGACATTAACAGTGTTGTGGGCGCCTACCATTATCCTACACCCGTCGGCGTGGGCAACAAGGCTTAGAAGCATTCGTACTCTCTCCCTCTCACTTGTAAGGCCATCCCCTTCATCTATAAAAGAGGATGCGCTCTCTCCCAATAGACCAGGTTAACCCAAGTTGATTCAAGCTCAGTCTCTTCAAATTCATTAGATCGATCAAGTTTACTAGCTCACAACCATAGAATCACTAGGTTCGGACCTCAAGTACAAGCTTAAACACTTAGCTCATAGCGAAACTCCTATCGCTCTTGGCCCTTCCGACTAGAGCCGACCGGACCTCTCGTACACCACATCTTTCTCCTTCTCGTTTATAACCCTACTGCAGACTTCGAGCACCTGGGCTCAGGAATAAAGTCACCGACCGACTCAAACTGGACGTAGGGCACGTTGCCTGAACCAGTATAAACCCTGTGTCATTGAGTGCTAGGCCACCTCCAATCACAACGTACGGCAAAACTATAAATATTCACCAGTTGGTCACTTTCTGTACCGACAATATACTTGAACTATAGTAAAAATTTCATACTCATTGGATCATGTATAACTTAGTTATAGATTTATTTAGGTTTATGCTTGTTAAATCTATGCTTTATTTATAACTAAGTTATACATAATCCAATGAGTATGAAATTTTTACTACAGTTCAAGCATACAATAATTAGTCCACCATAAAAAAATTCACCATAATTGGACCATAGAAGCTGTAGCTTTGAATTATTCCATTTAATTACAGAAAAACATAGATCTAAAGCTACAACAAAAGCTTTATACTAAAATATACCATATTATATGTTCACCGTGTATCTACTCATGTAGAGTCCAACAAAATTAAATTTTCCATTTTATGATTTTTCTGTGATTTACTATGATTTTTCTGTGATTCAGCGAAAATAAAAAAAAATGAAAAGACAAAACACTGTTACTGTAGAACCACCGTGTAAAACTATTTGGAATTATTTGACCGGTTTTAGAAAGTTCGGGGGATAGAAAATCTAGTTTTAGGGGCCGTTTGGTTCACAGCAAGTCTGTTGCGGCCACATAGCTGTGGCGGCAAAAACCTCCGCCACGGTGCGGCGAGAATGGTTACTACGAACTAGTACTAAAGCTGTGGCAGGCTGGCAGCCAAACTTTATTGATCAACCAAACATCAGGCTTGACAGGTGTGGCAGCTTTACTCATGGCGTGGGTCGTGGTGGCGAGCAACCAAGCAGTCCCTTGTAGTTTGAGGGTGCAATAGTCCACTCCGAATAGTTTAGTGGGTTAGGTAGATTTTTTCCAATCGCATTGCCATTGCTGCACTTACAAAGGCCGTCTCAGTTGTTTGCAGAACAGGAGTGACGGCAGCGTCGTGCCAATGTTTCAGTGGCCGGATAAGTCTCTCTCGCTGGGGATCGTCCAGGCATTGTCTTGGAGGACATCTGGCCTGATGCTGCAACCAGCAACGCAGATCAGGCAAATTACATCAACCACAGTTCTTAATTTTGACAGTACTAGAGAAATAACAAAATTTGTCAGTACAATTGCCTGTTCCTTGCATATTGCATCTGAACTGACTGTATCTTCTTCTGATGGGCAGCATATGCCCGACGATCGGCGGCCGCCATCCTGGGGTGTGCATGGAACTGATCCATTCGGCGAACGACAACGTCGGCATAGTCTGCGGCTACTCCCACACTGCTTCCCCTTCTGCATATGCCTCCATATCGGTCTGTCCAGTCAGTACCACCATTACATCCGAAGAAGTTTCACTTCCTGCCTCCTCTCTGCTGATCATCTTTGGATATCATCGCAGATCGGAAGATCGAAGCTGAACGGCGGAGCGGCAAGGTCAGGCTTAGTGTTCAGAGTAGACGGCCCACTCCACGGTTTCGGCCGGCCATGGTTCTCGGTTCAGATGAACAGCGGGATCGAGTTCTGATTCCCCATTGTTTTGTTGTGACTGAACGAACATACAGACTACACAGTTACACTGTTCAAAACAAACATTCCACAGTTACAGGTCTTACTATACATTGAAATGTACAGTCGATGTTGTGTATAAAGCTTGACGACGACGTGTATAGAGCATTTTTTATGCTAGTTGTACAAAATGTATTGGTGGATAACTGATCACATGCGTATTTGCCACTTAAAAAGCAGCTGCCATGAGTATACGCCTGTGCTTTTTAGTAAACGCTACAGCACTATCCCATTGCAATGGAGTATATCCATCTCTCTCTGGACGTGTCAAGTCTTGGGCTTTGCGTCCTAATCAGCTGGTAAGTCTTGAACTAAGCTCGGGTACTCACTGTTGCTCCGACGCCATCTCAAATTCTCAATGCATCTTTTCGATGAACACAAGCAGGGGAGGCGACCCGGCCAAACTTATGAACAGAAGTCCACGTTTCGCTGAAAAAACTGACGTGTGATAGCAAATGCATTCGTACTGCGCATCTGCACATGCCATTCTGCTACTTTTCATGCCAAAGGCGTATATAGTTGTGCTTGTGCAGTACGATCGTTGTTCATTCATCCTTGTATCAAAATTCAAGCATGGGCGTATTGGTAGTCTGAGAGTTTTTCCCGCGCGTTTGACTTGGCGTGGCGAGCTACATATAAGATCCACTCGTGTAGCCGACTAGCGCAGCAGAGTTTCCTTTCGCTCCCCTCATTCTCCTGCCTGCTTGTGCAATCGTGCTTGGCCATGAGGAGCACCGTCTTCCCCGCGACGTCGTCGCCGGGCGAGGAGGGGTCGCCGTTGGTGCCACCGGCGATGGAGGAGGAGATCGCCGAGGAGGACGGGGCGCCGGGCGAAGACGGCGCCGCCCCGGTGGTGGCGCCGACCGGGCGGTGGCGGTCGTCGTCGCCGGGGACGGTGCTGCGGACGAGGGGCGTGCGATCGGTCATGGTCGGCTTCGTCCTTCTTGCCTTTCTGCTTGGCGCGCGCAGATGGACCGGCCTCGACGACGCTGTAAGCAGAAGCATGAATCTCTCTCTCTCTCTCTCTCTCTCTGTGTGTGTTTTTTTTTCTTCGTGTTACATTTTGTGAGACTGCTAGTATTGCTCACCGTTGCAACTTAAGTCAATCATTACGTGTTTTCTCGCAAAAAAGGTCAATTACGTGTTAATCTGGCCTAAATGTTCTATTGTTGCACGGTAATCGTTTGCATAATTTTCAAAGGAAAAGGCTGGTTCTCCGAGAAGTTTGCGATGTTCTAGACGGGTCCGTAGGACTTGGATGGGGACGTCTTCTATATTTTGAAACAAGAAGAAGATGGCCAGATGGGCACATTCATGACTAAGAAAGCAAAAATAAAATAAAATGAAACTGATTATAAAAAATGTGCGAGCAGTGCAGCACACGAATTTTTATACTATTATTATTGTTACAAGTAAGCTTACTCTGAATACCCCTGCACGAATGGCACCACCGCAGCCGTCTCTACTAGGGAACACGGTCAGCATCGGCTCCGGGCAACGGCTTCGCCACCACAGCTACTCTCCGGCGCCGCTCGTGCCGATACCTTTCACCTGCGGCAACGAGACGCCACCGGAATGCCCTGGGACACCAGCACTGCTGCCACCGTCGACGACGACGATGCTGCCACCGCCCGGCGACGACCCGACGCTGTCGTGCCCGGACTACTTCCGGTACATCCACGACGACCTGCGGCCGTGGCGCGGCGCCGGGATCACGCGGGAGGCGGTGGAGCGCGCGCGGCCGCACGCCTACTTCCGGCTGGTGGTCGTGGGCGGGCGCGCGTACGTGGAGACGTACCGGCGCGCGTACCAGACCCGGGACGTGTTCACGCAGTGGGGCATCCTGCAGCTGCTGCGCCGCTACCCGGGCCGCGTCCCGGACCTGGACATCATGTTCGCCTGCGACGACCCGGGCCAGGTGCGCGCGGCCGACTTCCCGACACCGTCGGACGCGCCGCCCGTGTTCCGGTACAGCAAGGACGCCCTGACGCTCGACATCGTGTTCCCGGACTGGTCCTTCTGGGGCTGGCCGGAAGTGGGCATCCGGCCGTGGCCGCAGCTGCTGGAGGAGGTCAGGCAGGAGAACGAGCGCGTGCGGTGGCCGGAGAGGCAGCCCTACGCGTTCTGGAAGGGAAACCCTGAGGGGTACCGCATACGCCACGAGCTCCTGAGATGCAACGCCTCCAACGGCCAAGAATGGAATGCCCGCCTCTTCACCCAGGTGCTTGAGAAACAAACAGCACTGGCATTGTTTTTTTTCTCTCCCATCCGATCCGTTTTCATCCATACCTACAAGTTAGATGGTGATCTCAATTTACCTTATGTTACTGCCCTGTAGAACTGGCATTATGCAATTCAAAACGGGTTCCAAGATTCGAGAATACCTAAGCAATGCATTTACAGGTAAGCACATTCAGATTTTCAGACTGTACGAACGATCACAATTTAATTTCTTATAACAAATTATATGAGACTTCCTGCAAAATTCTAGTGAAATTCACAAGTCCAAATCCATGGTGTCGCTCAGATCATCTGCCAATGGATGCAGGTACAAGGTTTACGTGGAGGGGAACGCGTGGTCGGTGAGCGAGAAGTACATCCTGGCGTGCGACTCGCCGGTGCTGTTCGTCACCACGCCCTTCCAGGACATCCTCTCCAGGGGGCTCGTCGCCGGCAAGCACTACTGGCCCATCAACCGGGAGCACATCTGCAAATCCATCAAGTTCGCCGTCGACTGGGGCAACGAGCACCCAGCGCAGGCGCAGCTCATCGGCGAGCAGGGCAGCCAGTTTGTGAGGGAGGAGATGAGCATGGACTACATCTATGACTACATGCTGCACCTGCTCACCGAGTATGCCAAGCTGCTCCGGTACAAGCCTACCATACCGGAGAACGCCGTGGAAATCTGCACAGAATCCATGGCCTGCCCCGCACAGGGCCTGCACCGGGACTGCATGATGGACTCCATGGAGAGGCACGTCGCAGGCTTCGACCCATGCACACTGCCGCCACCATTCACCGCTGAGGAGGCCAAGGCAATAGCCGACAGGGCGGCGGAGGTGCTGAGGAAGGTAGAGAAGATTAAAGGCTAGGTGGCTAGCTATCTGAAATCTGACACCATACAATTTGATGTAAATTAGAAAAATGAGAAGAGTTTAGCTGGAGCCAACGGTTTCTGGCTTCTGCATATATGATATATATGCAAGAAAAGAGCTAATGCGCAGGTACTTAATTTGCTACAGGTACATAGAAAAAGTAGTCGATGTTAAGTTGGAACTTGAGCATTGTGAAATAAGTTACCCATCGCTAGTGAATTAGATAATTGTACCTGTAAGTGCAAACCACACGTATACATTCATTGCCATTGACGTTCCATTTTCTTCAAGCTCCTCATTTTCCGTGAATTTCTCGCTTTGATTTTCATTTTCCTTTCTTCAAGTGAGAAGCGAGAAACGAATGATAATCTCCAGTTTCATGGTATATTGGCTTTTCACTCCCAATGGCAGATAAAACACACTACTGTTCCACTGTTGATTCCTTTTCTCAAAGTTGCATCATCAGGGACAAAGTTGCATCATCAGGGACACAGGTGGATACCTAATGCATTCGTGTTTCATGCACTGAATTGTCTGTCCTTTCAACCATGCAATTCTTCATCCTGCAGGATATTCTTGTATCAAAACAAGGAGATTTACCCAGAAAAAAAAAGGGAAGCACATAATTAGAAGAATCGAATGCCAGAAATTCATTTTTTCCCTGTGTTGTCAACTTTAACAAGATAAATCTATGATAGAAAGAGAATGAAGTGAGAATACAATGAAACATGCTATTTTGTTTTACATCCATAGTTGTTAAGGCGTTGCTATACCGACGCCATATCATCGCCATATCGCCGTGGCGTTTTTCTGGCTCTCGCCACGGCGACGCCACGGCTCCGGCGTGTATGGCGTCCGCCATAGCGCCGTGGCGTCCCCGTGGCACCGATTTGGCGTCCTGTGGCGCCTTTGTGCGCTGTGGCGGGCGCAATAGACGGTGAGGGTGAGCGTGAGGCCGTGAGGGTACCTGTATGAGTGGCCGATTGGAGCCCTCCGAGACCGAGCCCGAGACGCAACAGCAAGCAGCCCTCCGAGCCGCCGCCGCCGTCGGCCGCCGGGACGGTCGCCCTCCGCCCGCCCCCGCCTGGAAATCCGTCCGCTTCGCCCTCCGTTGGCCTCCCCCACCCTCCGTCGGCCTCGCCCGAGCCCGAGCCGGCCGCCCCCACCTGGATCCGGCCACGGGTCGAACGTCTTCATCTTCTCGGGTTCCGGCAACGGCTCCGGCTGCTCGCGATCTCCTTCCTCCCTCCTCCGGCTTCGCTTCTGGTGAGATGGGAGACGGATGGGGGCGAATGGGAATCTCCTTCGATCTCCTCTCGTGGATGCTCCTGCTCCTGCTCCCCCTCCCCTTCGTGGCGGCGGTGTGGTGACCTGGTAGGGTTAGGACTTGAACGGGCCGAGGTGAGTGGCAGACTGGCAGGCTCGATCCTGTGGCCTGCTGGGCCGGAAACATACGCAATTTCTTTCCTGTTTCCATAACGGCCCGTTTGGATCCTTAAAACCGAAACCCAGCCTAGTCTAGAAATCAGAAGTTCCTCAACGTGATAAGTGCTGAAGTGTTTGTTTTGTTTAATTAAACTCACCAGGAAGATGAAATGTACCTTTTAAGCTACATTTGCATTACCATTTGTCAATATAATTTCCTAATATCCTAGACTATAATGTATGTATTCGCCACGCCGATGTGTGTATGGCGTCGCCACGCCGCGCGCCATAGACGCTGTAAAGGTGTGAAGGTGGTGGGTCGCCGCGCCTCGTCACGCCGCCGTAAAAACTATGGTTTTACCCTCTAAAGAAAAAGAAAGGGTTGTAGAAGCACTAGACTAGACAGTAGACTGCTCATTACAAAACAAGCGGAATAGATTTAAGGTGTTGATATAATATATATTAAAAGGGTAATTACTTAGAAAGCATGAAGCAGTGTCTTCTGCCCTATCATGAAATTAAGTATTGCTGTGAAGCAAGATGAACCTGTTACTATAACAATTGTAATCAACTGGTAGTCCACAGGAATGTCACTTGCTGTCAACCCAAAAGGCACAAAAAGGATAAAAGTGTCTGGTCATGAAATTATTTAGTTAATTACACCATTTCCGTTGTCAATGCTTCATCAGCCTTTACTTTTCAAATGTATTATATTATTGTTGATTATGAAACTGAGTTTTGCATATTACATAGTAGACCCTCATCACACCATTGTAAATCATTTTAGAAATATGACATACGTATCACTGATTTTATAACTTCTATAAAGAAAGATTGGTATCAGCAGGGATGTTGAATAAAGATCAGATCACCTTGGAAGCTCTAGTGAGTTCACGGACTATATATATCATGATCTTTTAGTGTCTAAAACAAAGACAATAAGTAATCCATCATAAAATAGCAAGTACCACTAATCCACTACCACCTTCTCTAACCTAATAATTATTATAAACAACAATACAAGAAGCTGCTAGGACAAAATCAAGAAACACAATTTAATTCACTTGTTAAGAGCAGAGATGTTAATGAGACAGAAATGGTTGCTCACTTCACATAATCATGACGCATGAGGCAATAACTTATTTCAGCCCTTCCATATGGAGCACATCATGACTTATGGCAGACCATATCCTGCCACGTAACACTGATTTTGATCCTTTTGTGTTACGATGACTCGTGAGACAACTATGACCATCAGTTCTCCAGTATTCCACAAAGCGAGGGTGGTTCTTGAATGTCGAAAATCACCCTCATCTTGGACTTGGGAGCAGTCCATCCCTTGCCATGCCATGCAGAACATCTAAGACTGCATCCACATTACGTTCCTTTAAGTTGAGATCAATAAGAGCCTTTGATGCTTCTGCATCAGCAAGGGAACAACAGTTCAACAACTGCTGAATCACCTGATCTGCTTCCACAACCATCCCCTTTTCAAATAGACCCCTAATCAAGGAAATAGTGCTTGTTGAATTTGGAGCAAAACCACACTGCAGCATTTGCTTATGGAAGCTGAGAGCTTTCATAACATTTCCTCCCCTACAATGCCCATGAATAAGCACACTGTAGACAGATCCATCAAGCTTCCAGTTTCTGTCTAACATTGATTGATAAACTTTATCAGCTTCATTCATTAAACCTTTCATGCAAAATCCCTTCAAGAGAGCTAACACACTCTTAAGCTCAGCTTTCCTACAACAACGCATCAGGGCATCGTATTTAACATTTGCTGGAACTGGCTCTTCATGGTACAATTTGAAGAGCAACCGTTGTGCTTCCTTAGTACGTGCTGATTTACTAAGCCCATTAATAAGCACACTGTAAGTCACAACATCAGGGAGAACTCCTGCCTTTACCATTTCATCGTGCAGAGGAAGAGCCCTCTCTACATTGCCCTCCTTGCAGTGGCCATCAATAAGGGATGTGTATGTAAATTCATCAGGTTGTAGGCCAAGCTTAATCATATTTTTGAAGAGTACATGGGCGTCACTGAGTCTTTTCTCCTCACAAAGAACCCTTATGAGTGATGAGTAGGTGATTGCATCTGGAAGAACACCCTTCTCAAGCATTTGTTGGTTCAATTGGAATGCAGAATGTGTATCACCATTCTTACAGTACGCACTGAGAATCGTACTGTATGTCACAACGTCAGGCTTCACTCCTTTAGCTTCCATTTCATGGAGTAACTCTCTTGCTTCATCCATTCTTCCTACCATACAATAACCATTAATAAGTGCATTATAACACACCACTGAAGGCTGTATTCTGCATTGCCTCATCTCCCTTACTGCAAGCAATGCATCATCCAAGAATCCCTTCTTGCAAAACCCATCTATCAAGGCTGTAAAAGTGATCTCATTCATCTGGAGGTCCCTCTCCCTCATCTGCCTCACCATCGCCACTGCCCGCTCCAAGTTCCCAGCCTTGCACATTACATGGATCAATGACGTAAATGTCACGACATCTGGCATGATCCCTTTCTGCGTCATCTCTGCAAACACAGACAATGCCTCGTGCGAGCACCCCGCCTTGCAATACCCACCCACCAAGGTGTTATAACTGATCCCATCCGGCGCCAAACCCTCCCTCACCATTTCATCAAACACCTTGCGTGCGTCCTCCATTCTCCCAGCCTTGCAGATCCCATTAACCACCGAGTTGAAGGTCACCAGGTTGGGCTTCAAGCCGCCCTCCCGCATCATGCCGACCAGCCTCTCCGCGCCATCCACCTCCCCGGCTCTGCAGAAAGCCGCGACGAGCGTGTTGTAAGTCACGGCATTGGGGTCGCAGCCCGCGCCGCGCATCTCGCGCAAGACGCCGAGCGCCTCCTTCCGGTGTCCGCGGCCGCACAGCGCGCGGACGAGGATGTTGTAGGTGTACACGTTGGGCGCCACGCCGTCGCTATGCATGGAGTCGAAGAAGAGTCGAAGGGGCGCGGCGGCGAGGAGGGGAGGAGGCGGAGCGCGCGGAGGAAGCAGACGAGGAGCGGGAGCGGCGGGAAGGACGCGACGAGGCGAGAGGCCGCGGGGAGCGAGAGCGGGAGGTGGCGGCGGCAGAGAGGGAGCGGAAGCGGAGGCAACCGCGCGGAAGGGTTGAGGAGAGCCGCGAGGTGCGCGTGGTGGACCGCGTGTTGGTTACTACACGCCTCCGCCGCTGCTTGCCGCGTGGCGGCGGCGGCGGCGTGAGCGGCTGCCATATTCTTCAGGCCGCCGCCGGCAGGCGTTGCGACAGTGGCGGCGGCGCGGGTGGCACCCGGCTCGGCATGGGCCTCGAGCCCGACGGGTGACGGGTGCGTCCGTTATGTGGACCGGTGGGACCTAGCCGTCAGTGAGACGTCATCCCAAACCCCCCGCGTTCCCCGAAACTTTTCCTTTCCTTCCGTTATAAGGACTAAGGAGTCGTCTCCAAACGCTCTCCCCTCCCCCGTTCCCGACCATTCCCCAACCCCAACCCTTCGAGCACCCAAGGTGAGATTCGATCCCCAAAAATTCCTTTAACATTTCTCTTGTTTTTTATTGCCTTCATGTTCTTCTTGCGATTGCCTGTGGCTTGTGCTTTGCCTCCATTTTTTTCGAGCGTGTATTTTGCGTCGATTGTGTGCGCTTATTGTCGAAGCTGATCCACCCGATCCGTCGTTGTGGGGGGTCCTGAGTGGGATTTCAGTTGAATTAGATGATGATACAGTTAAGAATTGTTGTTTGGTTGGCCCTTTCGTGGTTGAAGGCGCCAGGAATCGGTTATCTAGGGATTAGGGTTACTCATCCCAAATTTCTTCGGTTCTTTATGTCTTTCCCCATTTCCCATAGCTAAAGCACAAATACTATCTCTTACATGATATTAGGATGTACAGATCAGGAATGAGAAGCTATAGTTTTCCTAATCCTATGTATCTGATTCAGATAAATAAACCTAGCAGACAAGAAATATTTTCCTAATTTCTTGATTCCATTTTAAATTCCTGTGTTCAAACCGCTTGAAGGTGTTTTATTAAACCTTTGCTTTTTGCAATTGAAAAGAGGCAGATTGGATTGAGAGTTGTGCCAAATACGAGTTCTTATTTTTAGGTTTTGTCCCAGAGAATATCTGTGTTAGAATTTCCTGATAAGTTGTTGTTAGTTAGGTATTGTATTATGATATGTTATTTGGTAACTTCTATGCATGTTTTGTATTGCATAGCTTTTTATGTTGCCAAAGATTCCTTGAAATTTATTAGGGTAATGTGCAATATGTATTACACACCGCACAGATTGCAGTGGATTTCCTTGTATGCATCTGTTGTAAGTATTGCTGCCTTGTGGCTTGTTAGTTACAACTACAACTGCATATAAGTGTACATCTTAAGGTCGATTAGGATCCTTAATCACTGTGGTTTGGGTTGATTTGAAGGAAGAAAAGAAGTTGAACCATGGGGAAGAGAAAGTCAGCTGCTAAGCCGCCTCCTAAGAAGCGGATGGACAAGCTTGACACTGTCTTTTCCTGCCCATTCTGCAATCATGGGAGTTGTGTTGAGTGCCGAATGTGAGTATCATTTTCCCAGCTTTCCTGTTTAGACTTTGATGCTGGATTTGGTATTGCATTCAGAATTTTTGACTTGATTTCTCTCTTTTCTCCAGTGACATGAAGAATCTTATTGGCGAAGCTTCTTGTAGAATCTGTCAGGAAAACTTTAGCACAACTGTTAATGGTATGTCGAAACTATGTATAAAACTATACTAGTTGCTCCTAATTTAGCTTCTATGAACTGTACTAATTTGCTCCTAGAAAGTTTTGCATCAAGCAACTCATGAATTCGTTTTCTTATTATTGGGCTGATGGACAAGGCAATGTGAAATTTTCATGCCACCTGGGAAGTGGGAACAGAACATAACTTACAAACCATTTCAGCTTCTGATCTTGTCTTTGTAATAATGGTGGACTTTGTTGGTTGGCTGTTCCTATGTACTCACGTGTCCATGATAATTCCTGAGTATGTGATTCGTAGAATGTCCAAACTGCATCCATCAAAAGTAAAACCGAATGGAATACCATACATAGATAATAGAGGGATCAGTAGAAGTTAATTGTTAAGCAGTATTTCCTTATGTTTATTAGTTACTAATTGTCTGATTTGATTTCTTTTCTTGCAGCACTCACTGAACCTATTGATATGTAAGTCAATCCTGTCAATCTTTGCAAATTAGTAATAAATCTGTTATGTTTATCCTCAACTGAAACTGAGCTGGAATCATTTTCCCCCCTCACAGATATAGTGAATGGATTGATGAGTGTGAGCGTGTCAACACTGTTGAAGGTGACGACGATGCGTGAGCTTGCCCCATGCGGATGAAAGGGTTACCTACAACTGTAATGTGACGGCATTCTCGAATGCCATAGCCCATAGTCAGCCATGGCTTGTAATAATGTAGTGGCTGATTGATACGCCAATAGGCGGTTTATCTAGTACTTCTAGAACTCCAAAAAGTTTGTAGTATACATGTATGGATGGCATTCTCGAATGCCATAGCCCATAGTCAGCCATGGCTTGTAATAATGTAGTGGCTGATTGATACGCCAATAGGCGGTTTATCTAGTACTTCTAGAACTCCAAAAAGTTTGTAGTATACATGTATGGATATTATATAACCGTAAAAATGGTTATGTGTGTCAGTGTGTGCCTGGAATTAACGCTCATCTCAGATGATGTAACAGCGTTTTTCTGTGAGTTCGTTTTCCAGCAGTAGAGTTGTTTATTCATCCGGTATGCTCATGGACAAGCGATAGTTATGCTGCAGGCCACCAGAAGGCTGCCCTTTGTGCCAACAGTTCATTGGTCCTCCGGTTCATTTTAAGGGTAATGTGCAACAAATGCAGCCAGAACATAATCTGCATCGAAGGATATTCATAGATAACAATTTTTAGTAGAAGAATCCAGTATTCAGAAACTTCTATTCAATACCGTTTATTACTTGTGCACATTGTTGGGAGAATGTGATCATCCCAATGTCTGCCCGCACCATATATCGATCAGCGTACCGACAAGGTATTGGTAAGGCTAGTCTCAATGAAGTTTCAGCAGAGTTTTATATGCATTAATATGCTGACGTGGCACCGTATTTAAGAAAAGAGATGATAAAAGTTTCATAGGATAGTTTCGTGGGGATAAAACTCTTCTGCACTGTTTCTAAAATATGGATGCGTTGGAAACTGGAGTCATGAAACTTCCACTGAAATTGGCCTAAGCTCTGATAAATCGTACAATTAATGAAAAAAATGATTTATTTATGAAAACATATCCATTAAACAGAGGCAGGGCATAGTATCAGCTCTCACCAAAGAAGTTACATACATACTATAACATATGAGGATACATCATCATAACACAAACACCTGCTAGTGCATCAGCAACTCGATTACAAAAGTGCCAGTTGTATACAGGACTTTGTAATCCTCCAAACTAGTAGACAAAAGAAACTTAATTTCTGTAAAGAGGACTCCTAACGATGTCAAACTATATTTTCAGCTACTACTCTTCCAAAATGTAAGTCATTTTGACTTTGCAAGACTCATAGTTTTTGTCATTCATCTAAATATACATTATGTCTAGATATATAGTAAAAATTATGACTATAAAAGCCAAAACGACTTACAATTTGGAATGGAGAGAGCAATAAGTAGTACAGTCTTCAAAATGACACCATCTGTCTATAACTCAATTCTGAACATGCCCACATCCAATGCAAATCTGGCAGCTTGCAAACATACCTTAGCTTCATTCTTTGCACCTGATGCAAAGTTTATCCCTACAGATCACATATCACAAAACCCCGACCACCCATACTTTGCACCATAAGACGGAAAACTGATTTTACGAAAAATATGACACAAGTTTTATATTTTTTAGCGAAAAATATATTTTTTGAAGATTAAACTAGATTTGAGGATTTTATTTCATACATTTTCAAAATATATTTGGACATTTAAAAAAAATAAACTATAGTCCGATTATCCTTATCATGTAGTCCTATTTAAACCCTCTCACATACGACGGTTTGCGTGGCACCACATCAGTAAAATTGTCATTAAAACTGTTCAATTAGAGACATGGAACCCCTTTTCCGTGAGGAAGTTAATAACCACTTGATGGAAAGGGCACTAGGGGAAAGAAAAATTTTAAAGTGGCTACAGGAGTCCCAATGATTATTTCGAGGAACGGAAGGGCGACTATTTTTTCTAGGGGTACACAGGAATTCTCTCTTAACACTTTTTGCAATGTAGCTCGCACGTTGCCACGGCACAGGCTGGAAATGGTCGAAAGGCCCAGCAACAGCCCACAAACATGAGATGGGCTGACATAAATAAACAACAACAAACGGCCCATTTGTCTAAAATAAGAAAACAAAAAAAGTGAAGGGATCAGGACCGTATATCACTGCATCCTGCGTTCTGTGCTGGACGGAAGTCGAACGCTTTCGCGCATTTGCCATGCCCTCGCAAGCACCACCCCGTCGCCGCCGCCGCCGGCGGCGGCGGCAGCCATCGGCGGCAGCGAATCCCCCGGCGCCCACCGTAACTACCATTCACGCCCTCGGTGACGACCTCCTCCGCGAGATCTTCCTCCGCCTCCCCTCACTCCCGAGCCTCGTCCGCGCCGCCTTCACCTGCCGCGGCTTTCTCGCCGCAGTCCGCTCCTCCCCCGCCTTCCGCCGCCGCTTCCGCGCGCTCCACCCGCCCCCTCTCCTCGGCTTCTTCTTCGAATCCATCGGCCAAGACATCCCCTCCTCGCCCATCCGCTGCCGCTCCGACCCAGACATCGCTGCCGCTGTCCGCGGCGCGGATTTCTTCCTCACCCGGTTACCCTACGACGAAGATGCTTCCCCCGGCTGGAAGATCGAAGAGTGCCGTGGCGGCTGCCTCTTCCTCCTCAACTGGAGCACCGAGCAGATCGCCGTCTACAACCCCCTCACGCGGGCCCTTGATTTGTTCCCCACGCCACCCGATGACATCTCCAGTGGCTATCACGGCAAGTTGTGCTACATGCACTTCTTCTTGCTCTAGTCTGACCAGAGCTCGGACTCGTTCCGCGTGGTCTTCTTCTGCCACGACAATTCAAGGGTGCGCGCTTCCGTCTTCTCATCAGGCACTAGGGAATGGCAAATTCTCCCCTGGTCGGTGACCTCCCCAGCACAGCCGTCAGGCAACAAGCACTGGCTTAGGGGTGGCACGCAGGTGAACGGGAAGCTGTACTGGGCACACGCCAAACAGGCCTACATGGTGGTCCTGGACACTGCAACGCTGCAACTCTCCTGTATCGATCTGCTGGAGCACTTGAAGGGGCGGGACTATCTCTACAAGCTCGGGGGGACCAAGGATGGGAAGCTCTGCATCGTGTCCGTAGCTGGATTTACACTACGCACTTGGTTGCGGAGAGCAGATGCTAGCGGTGCTGAGGAGTGGATGCTCCACAATGTGATACGGTTGGAGGGAGAGATTCTTCAGGCTACCAACATCCCAGAAGATGAACTTTATGAGCACAGGCTCAAAGTGTTTGCAGTTCTTGATGGCATTGTGTATATGTCGATAGATGGAGAACATACTTTGCCTTCTTGGTTCCTTTCCTTCTGCCTGGAAACAGGGAAACTGGAGAAGCTCTTTCAAAGGACATTTGACAACTGTGTGTATCCGTACATCATGGGGTGGCCTCCCTTTTTGATGGGCAATGATATTGATATGGCACTTGACAAAGGTGTTCAGTCAAGTGTTAACCTTTCCACAAACAAGGGAGGCTGGATGGGAGTGACAACAGGATGGCAATTGTCTGAGATCGCCTGATGGAGAGATATCTGATTGCACATGCTGAAGGAGTGTGCCTGCTGAAGATGGTAGAATACTGTGGTTCCGCGTTACAACCTTCGAGCCGTTGTCCCCTTAAGGGCATGTAATAAGTGAAGTAGTGGCACTTTCTTTCAAACACTATTTTGCTAGTTCTGTAGTTGGCGAGTTTAAATGCTTGTGGGATGGTTATTTTGGTGCAAGTTGGATCGAACCCTATGTGTTCTTTCCAATGTGGCCTCATATTAGGATCGTCTTATGTTTCGTTTGCATCAAACTCATGTAATTTCATTGCTATCAAGTAATGAAATTCGGCTATGCAGTTGTGGAAAAAGTCTTAACCTGGTTATGGTAACTTGAGGAACATGAAAACTCGGTTTGGTAAACTTTAATTTTACTATCCCTTATCATTTCAACTCCTGCTTTGCTTTATTTATATCGATGTAGTTTGTTTTAGAATTCTAGTATCTATCCTATTGAACTGGTTCTTCCTGTATATTTTTTAGCATTGGTGGTACAATTTTCTCTGCATATGGAACTGTTATTACAATGCCTCCATTTAAGTCTCTGGGTAGCGCAAGGTTATAGAGTTTCTTTTGTCTGTGTCAAATCAAATGAGGTTTGAAATTTTGAGAAGCTTTAACTCTTGTACAGGGAACATCAATATTACAAATTTACAATGCAGCCTCAGCTACCCTCCTGGCCATTTTCTTGTTTCCAAATCAACCCAAAACCCCATAATGCCCACGAAGCACAAGATCCATGAAATGCTCATGTGCTGCATCTGTGGATCTAATTAACCCCCATATCAACAGCTTGTCATTTACATTTGCAGCACCATATTTCCCAGGTAATACTCTCATTGTGTCATGCCACTGCTAAGAATAAGGTAACTCATTTTATCTTGCAGCTAGTATTTTGAATATAGATTGGTGAAATCCTCCGCAAAACTCAAATGTAGCTGCTCCTGCAGAAGTATTCTTTTTCCCTGCAATAAAACTTTGTAACCATCTTGTATATTATGAAAAACATGCCAGTGGATCCTAGAAAAAAATATTGTGAATTTGAACTTTTATGCTTCAAAGGAAAAAAAATCTTATTACACGTACCAGCACAATTTCAAATTTTCACATGGGCAGCTGTGCAAAATGATGTATTGCATCAGTTTTAAATGTTGGAGTTTATGCTAATCACAGTCGAATCGGTAACGTCCAAGATTTTTGTAAAGTGGTTTTATATCATTTTTCTGATATCTGAACCACTGTGCAGTAACTATTTAGCCTTTTACCACATTGTGCAGTAACTATTCAATAAGATCATTTAAGCTTTATTGTCATCATCAACTGTGATCTCATACACGGATTTTACAGGGATGATTCATATTTTTTTCCCATTTCCATCAAACTATATATTCCGTCTTTGTTACTACTAGTTAAGTATAAAGAATTGTTGTTTGATTGGCCCGTTCTTGGTTGAAGGCGCCAGGAATTGGTTATCTAGGACTAGGGTTAGTCATCCCAAATTTCTCTGGTTCTGAATCGTCTTTCCCATTTCCTGTGATTGGCAATGATAATGATATGGCACTTGGCTCAGGTGTTTAGTCTAGTGTGAAACTGGTTAGGGTAACTTAAGAGGAAGGTGGAAACTTGGTTTGGTAAAGTTTATTACTATCCCCTATCATATCGGTTGCTCCTATGCTTTATTTATGTCGATGTAATTTGTTCTAGAATTCTAATATCTATCCTATTGAACTGGTTCTTACTACATATTTGTTAGCATTAGCAGTACAATTTTCTCTTCATATTGGAACTATTATTACAATGCCTCCATCTAAGTCTCTGGGTTGTGCTAGATTACAGAGTTTCTTTTGTCTGTGTCAAAGCAAATGAGGTTTAAAATTTTGAGAAGCTTTAATTCCTGTAACATAAATATTGAACAATGCAGCGTCAGCTACCCACCTGGCCAATCTTTTGTTTCCAAATCAACCCAAACCCCAGCATGTCCAAGGAACACAAGAAAAATGTAATCCCTAATCCTGCGAGGTAGCTGTACTTCCACATGCGCTGCATCTGTGGAGCTAATTAACCCCCATATCAACAGCTTGTCAATTACATTTACAGCGCCATGTTTCCTAGGTATTACTGTCATAGTTTCATGTCACTGTCACTGCTAAGAATAAGGTGAGTCACTTTATCTCGCAGCTAGTACTTTGCATATAGATCAGTGAGATCCTCTGCTAAACTCAAATGTAGTTGCTCCTGCAGAAGTATTCTTTTTTGCCTGCAATAAAATTTTGTAACGATCTTATTCTTATATGTTATGAAAAACATGCCAGTGGATCCTAGAAAAGATATTGTGAATTTGAACTTTTATGCTTCAAAGTAAAAATTTGTAATTACAGGTACCAGCACAATTTCAAATTTTCACATGGGCAGCTGTGCAAAATGATGTATTGCATCAGTTTTAAACATTGAAGTTTATGTTTCATAGTTGAATTGGTAACCTCCAAAATTTTTGTAAAGTGGTTTTATATCATTTTTCTGATATCTGAACCATTGTGCAGTAACTATTTAGCCTTTACCACATTCTTGATCTAGTAATTCCTAAGGTCACGCCATGATATTCAATAAAATCATCTAACCTTATTGCCATCAACTGTGGTCTCCTGAATGGCAGTTCATGGTAATAGATTCTTCAGTGTAATGCTTTGTCAGAAACAAAAGGTATTAAGACTTAATATTTTATCTTGGAACCGGAAGAAGTCTCTTAAGTTTGTTAGCCACTGTGCATCCCAAGAAAAGGCGTTTAACATTTTTCATTCTAATGTTAACAAGTCACATATGTGTGCCATTTCCTTTTTATTATGTTACCAGGCCAACAAAATTCCTTTCTTTTTTGTTTTTGTTTTTGGCTTTCCAGATGTGAGCGAAAGATATGTTAGCACTATTTCTCAGGTCATTTATACATGGATTTACAGGGGTGATTCAGAATTTCCCCCATTTCCATCGAACCATATATTTCATCTTTGTTACTACTAGTAAAGTGCAAGCCAATCCATTTGTTGAATATCATTGCATTGACATTGATGCTGCAAGATGTCCATTCCATTTGTTGAATACCGTCCCATTGTTGTGCAAGATGTCAAGTAACCTCTTTAGAAAATGCAACTCATAGCTTCTTACCCCGGGGGGTAAATATGTCTAGAACATGGCACATCACACAGAGCGGTCCATTTTGCAATTTGAATTGCTCCACCCCTCATGTACTTTTTTTTAACGTTTATTATCAAATCACTCCAACAAGGACAATCACCGAAGGTGTTATTAAACTTTAAATTGTAAGGGAACTCTTCGATCAATTTATTTTGTGTCTCAGTGATTTGTTTCGTTTGGACGGAACCAGAAAAACTAGCGCCGCAGCCTGTGTAGGCCCTGCATGAAGCCTTATTTTCCCCTTTTTATTTACTTGTACTGTGACACACCTGGTTACATCTGAAAGATTAAGGTGAACTGGTATGATAACATGTCATTTAGTGTTCCTCGTGTGTATGCTATCTTAATAGTATCTGTTATCTTGAAAGAATTGAACTATAAGATATTAACATAGAAATTTACATATTGGAAGCATTACTCTCATGCATAGGCCGCGCGAGAGAGAGCCATGGGCACAGGGCACCTGCTGTGGTGTTTGGGAAGATGCGCTCAGTCCGACGGTTTGGTCTGGACAATCGAAGGTGCGCCAGTGGACCTGTGTCGATACAGGCGGACGAGAGCGTCTGGGAAGATTTCTGGCCTTCTGGGCACCCAAAAATGTAGAACCTGCATTGCAGGCCATTGATCTTAGATATATATTTATTTTAGAACGAATATAGAATTTATTTTAGGACGGATATATATTTATTTTAGGAGGGAGCAGATATATATTTATTTTATTATTAGGACATAAAGAATTGATGCTTCTAAGATGTTTATATCCTTAGGACAGAGGGAGTAGATGTTTTTAAGGAGGTGTCATATCCATGAAAGTAAGATTGACCATGGTAGTAACATTTTGACTTAAAAGCATAACTGTGTAACTTAGGGTGCGTTTAGTTCGGCAAAGTTTGCACCTGCAAACTTTGTATAGTGCACGATTCTCCACTGACTTTGTATAGTGCACGATTCTCCACTGTAGCATTTCATTTGTATTTATAAATTATTGTCTAAACATTGACTAATTAGCAAACTGTGCAATTAGTTTTTGATTTCATCTATATTTAGTACTTCATACATGTACCGCAAGTATGCATGTACCGCAAGTTTGATGTGACGGAAAATCTTCTTTTTGCATAGCGCATTTTTTGGAGAACTAAACTTCTTTTTGCATAGCGCACTTTTGGAGAACTAAACAAGGGCTTATCTTATTCCATCTTGTCATGCATGGAACGATATTTCTTCTACTTTGTCTCATGAACACACACAGGATTATTAAAAGGTGGTTACAATGCAAACACACATATACAACAACACGGCTGGCCGTTTATTCTTCTTCATTACTTTATTCTGTATAATATGTACTACTTATTGGAAGTCCACAAACTTGGCAGGGCGCCAGCCGGAAGAGCTGCCTAGCTAGTGCTGACCGGGGAGCTTCTCCTTGATTTTCTCCATGAAACCCTTCTTCTCATGCGTCCCCTCAGTCGTCGTCGTCGTCCCGTACGTGTCGGTGGTTCCGCCATAGCCGCCGCCGGTTGCCCCGGTGGTGTGCTGGTGCTGGTCGTAGTCCTTGTGGCCACCCGGGATTTTCTCCTTGATCTTCTCCATCACGCCCTTCTTCTCGTGGGTGCCTCCGGTCGTCGGTGCGAACGCCCCGCCGGTGGTTCCTGTACCGGTTGTCGGCCCAGCCCCAGTGTATCCTGTCCCGCCGTATGCTCCGGTTGCCGTCGCCTGGCCCTGGTTGTCCTTGTGGCCTCCGGGCATCTTCTCCTTGATCTTCTCCTTCAGGCCCTTCTTCCGACGCCCACCCATGCCATCATCTTCAGATGATGACTGCACGACAAGATTCTTGCGTGTTTAGTCGTCAAAAAGCTCGAGAGGACACAAAATAAATAGTGGGAGTGCAAGAGCGTGAAAATATATAGCAATAATGAAGCAAGAAATTAAACGCACCGAGCTGGAGCTGGAGCTGCCGGAGCGGCGTAAGATGCCGCCGCCTGTCTTGTGCTCAGCTCCATGGGGGAACGCACCGCCGGTTCCAGTTATGCCTGTGCCGCCGTGACCCGCCGTGCCATGGCCGGGCATGCCGGTGCCGGTGTGCCCTCCTCCGCCCAAAACCCCGGTGTCATGCATTCCAGTGGCACCATGCGCACCGTGACGACCGGTGCCGGTACCATGGGTGCCCATGCCTGTTGCACCATGCATACCACCAGCGTGCCCGACGCCGCCGGCGCCGTCCTGGAATCCGGCCACCCCATGCGTACCGTGAGCTCTGGTACCTGTGGCTCCATACCCCCCTGGGCCACCGGCGTCATGGACGCCTGTTCCGGTAGCCCCGTAGCCCGGATAACCAGAGCCGCCATAGCCCCCGGCGTCATGCGTGCCGGTGCCAGTGGCGCCGTACCCGGCCTTCTGGCCGCCGCCGTAGCCGCCGGCGTCGTAGCTGCCGGTGCCCGCGACGCCGTACCCGCCGGCTTGACCCTGAATACCATGGCCCCCAGGGATCGGGTTGCCGTACTCGTCGACTTGCTGCCGCCTCCCCTGCTCGTAGTGCGCCATACTTTCTCCTCTCTAGCTCCTCTCGATCGCTCTGGCTAGCTTTGCTGAGCTTACTTGTGTGTGTTACTATGCTCGAGATGGATGAAACGGACGAGGCCAAATGTGTTTATTATTTATAGACGATGCGTGCGTGCAACGTGTTAGAATTGGCAGCTCGACACGTCGTCGCAGCTACGTGTCCCTGCATGCAGGGAGCTTGATGTCGGTCGCGTAGGCAGCCGAGTGGACGCGTGGGCTGTGGCCGGGCTGCCTGCGTACGTACGTGTTGGTAGGAGTACTAGAAGGACCGGAGCGGTGTCAACGTGGGATTGCTGTAGCGAACGTAAATTGTCTGTCGCCGACAGCAAGAGGAGATAAGCAAACTGGAGCAACGTCACTATACTCGGTAGTTCGGCGCACTTCGCCGCGCCCGCATGATCTACGCGCTGCTGTAACGGTTCGGTTGGACAGGGGTTTGATTGGATCGATAGATATATTTTTTATTTTTTGAAGGCAGGATCGATAGATAGATTGGTACTATATGTTCGCGCGTCTTTGTCGTGTAACCTTCTGCGTGGACTATATGTAGTCTATATAGGGTTGCATTGGCGTGTTGTTTTGTATGCTCACAATATGCCACCTTGTATATACAGGCTTAAGATTGTATATACAGAAGTAACAATCAGAAATTAGCAAGCTCACAATAATGTAAGCATGTCAACATAAGATCTGCTAATCAATTCGGCATGGAAGCAGTAGCCGGTATACTAACTGCAAAACGCATATGCTTGACATAGTTAACATCTAGCAGGTACAGTGAGAGAATACTCCGCTAGCCTGTATATATTAACTTCAACAAATAGCATCATTGGTCTGGCTTTCCCTGCAAGTTAAGTTGACCTAGCAATAAGGCCATAACACTGCCAGGTGCTGTTGCCACCTTATATCTGCATGAATAAACTAAAGTAAGCATACATAGTTGCATAGCAAAGGCATAACAATTTTGAAGAAGAAATTTGAATATCATTTGACATATTTAGTTGGACGTATATAGCTGTGGGGAGAAGCCTTATAACTAAGCAACTGAGTTTCCGGTTTCTCGTGGCCATGGAAATGAGTATAAATGGTACAGAGAGTAATATGCATAGGGCCCCAAAGAGATATGTATAGCAGAAAAGCTAGAAAAGTTGCATCAAGAACATGTAGGTAGAGAAAATGGCAAACTAAGCAAATTATAAAGAGGTGACAATGTTTGAGCTGTAGTGAGTTATGGAGCAAACATTGTGTAAAACAGAGTATCTAATTTTGTTCAGAGGAAGCAGTGAGCTGAAGCCTGTCATCACACTGAAGCCTGAATATGAACTGGAGGCAGCATTGAGGAATTTAACACATTGTTAAAATTGAAGGTTGGGCACATAGAAATATAACTGTCAAATATTTAGGTCGTGCAGAGTAAGCAAAAGTAATTTTTATTTGAGGTCAGGTTAACATTTAGTATCGTGTAATTGCAAAGTTAGAAGTAACTTTTAATACATGGTGTGCATTATGTACATAAATTTGTATGCGGCAAAAGGATGGGGGTATGAACATTATGTATCATAACCGTGATTAGTAAATGGAAAAACACAAGATGGAAGGACGCACAGTATTACATTCTTAATTAAAACATCAGGAATCCTTACCGTCCCAAAATGCCTTATTAGACCTCTCAATGGATCCATGCAGTGGAGCATACTGCCATATATATTATCGAATAGATAAGCAACATGATTTCCCAAATTAATTTAGTAACCTGAAAAATAAAAGATGTGTCAGGCAAAGTAACGAGGGCATTGTATAAAAAAAGTAAAGAGGCTAATTTTACAATAATGAAAGGTAATACATGGCAGATAATGTGTAGGCAGAATGTACATTGGGGGGTTCCTGCAACTACAGATACATGATGTTTGACCATAAACCAATCAAGTATGCAACTACAAAGATACTGCACATGTGAACTGCATCTTATTAGAAATAGTTTTGCCAATGCCAGCCCAATGTGATCAAGCTTTTCCAAATCCGTTTATGTTATTAATCACCACCAAAGTTCGGCTAGCAGTATGGTTAGCATGCTTTGTAATGAAGGATAAATAGGAAAAACAGAGTGTTGCCTCACTTGGTTAACTTCTTTTCTGGTACCCAAAAGTATAAATTTCACTTAAGGCACTGATTAAATTAGATACAATGGTAAATATATAGAGGTTGCTATGTGTATAAAGAATTACAGATCATTTTCCAAAATTGATGAAAGTTGATACAATATTAGGTGCTATGAGAAGGTAACTGAGTCTATATGCTTTGTGAGAGAGCTGAAACACAAACATACCTATTTTTGAACTAGACTCCTGTAGCAATGTCATAATGGATACTAATTGAGTTTCCTGATTTTTCTAGTATGTCCTTTACTGTAAGCAAAATGTAGCTAATATAGAATGCATGAAGGAAGCGAAGTATGCTAAAACAGAGGCAGGAGCTGGAAGAGGTAGCACCAGAGTTTGACCAAACTGCATGGCATGAATCTTCTGCACTAGGATAACCATAGTACGACAGTATATAATCGACAAACACCATCCTCTGTAAAATTGCAGTGTGGCAGCCTTGACTTGCAATGAAATTTGTAGAATTTAATCTAATACACAATTATTTCAGAATCATGTCAGGATTCATAGGGTGCATTTGGTTGGGCTTTTGGCTTTGGCTTTTTTAGCCCAAAAAGCCAAAAGCCCAACCAAAGGGGCTGCTTTTCCAGGCTGCTTTTTCAGAAACAGCTGCTTTTTCGTAGTACATTTTTGAAAGCTGGTTTGACCCTGCTTTTGGCTTTTGGCTTTCTGCTTTTTGAAATTGGTGGCATAAAAAGCTTTTTCATAGTTGTTTCAAGAGAGATAAAGATAGAAGGTATATTTTATACTTGTTTAACCAAACAGCTTTCAGCTTTTCTACAGCTCACAGCCCACAGCAGCTTTCCCACAGCTCACAGCCCACAGCAGCTTTTTCCCACAGCCACAGCTCAACCAAACACGCCCATAATATGCTCTATGCAAAAACTTGCACTATTTAGCAGCTTAACATAAGTACCGATCACCAAGTCAGTAGAATAGGAAGCATGTCAGCTCTTCGAACCGGATTCGTGACCACCGATCAAGGTGCCTATTGTTAGGCCTACAGAATTAGCATAATCCAGAGTACGTATTATTGATAGGATCATAGGCAGGTCAACTACAAGGATACATGATTTGACACGATCCATGTTTTGCAGCGATAACCCAAAATAAGTATATCTATCGAAATGCTCGACTCACTATATCAGAAACTAGATATTTGTATGAAGAATCAGGGATAGAAAATATCAAGCAACAAACTGAAAATGCAATATCAAATACCACCAAACCTTGAAAAGATTGATTTGCTCTCAGTTGATTCAATTGCACATTGATCTAGACACAATATATTTTAGCTATCTCCCATCTCATCCCTATAAAAAGCAATGATGATTAGGCAAACTTTTACAGTCTGAACTGAATAGTTCTTGCATCACAATATATTAACATGGATTCTTAACTTGGTAAAAAGGTGGGACTATATAAATGAACAAAAAATCCTTTTCCAAAGTGAACTGATCTGAAGATAATATCTTAGGATATAAATGAATAATATTACTGCAGCGAAAATGAACAATGCAATATCTCATTCACCTGCTAGGTAACCAAGTATGATTAGCTAGTTGGATAAGAAATTATTTCCTTTTTCGCGATTCACGTGTAGAGGGATCCAAATTAAACAGACGATTGATGTATACATTGCCGAGGCGACACTTAGGATAGCACGCCATCATGGAAGGGATGATGGTAGTAAGTGAGGCTATATTCCCCACTCATGGAGAAAACTATAGATCAAATCAAACATAATTACAAAAGTATTGGTGAGAAACTTTAGTCCAAACATAAATGGCAGAAGGACTTCCTTAAATTTTAAGAACACTATTAATCTCACATTGTCATTATTGAAAGAAGAAAAGTGGAGACTATGACCAGCATGAGGTTCTATTGTGAATCAAGATCCTCCACATCTCCATTGGAACATAACTGTAAAGGTAAAGTGATTTTTAGCATGAACCAACAATAGGGAATGCTAGAAGTACCATATTTGTGCATATAAAGATGCCATGTACACATATAAATAAGTACGGAAATGGAACAATCAAAATCAGATTGGTACGCACCAAACTGAACCATCATTGGTCAGTGTTTTTCTGAAAAAAAAAATGGAATTGGTTCGGCCGTTTAGACGTTGCCAACGTCGGTCCGCCTGACTGGCCTGGTAGAGAAGGGGTTATTGCTGATGCCTAGAGCAGTTCTTTGGCATGGAGATCACGCATAAGGAATGAAGACATAACCAAATCAGATCCGGGCGCAACAATGAGATCGAGATCGAGAAGAAGGCAGAGATCGGACAGACCGAGAATTCGAGATCGAAAAGGAGGGTACACGTACATGTCGTTGTCAGGACGATGGCGAGGTATTCGAGGATGGCGGCGAGGTCTGGCGAGGTATTGGAAGACAACGGGGAGCCCATACTTGCCGACGGAGATGACGATGGCCGCGGCCTCTAATCGGCGCCTGGGCCATCACCGCCCCTCTGTCATGGTCCGCTGCCGCAGCCACCGGCACGGCAAGGTAACACATCCACGTGCGCCGGCGCTGGGCAAGAGGAAGAGGCAACAAAGATCTGCCGGTGGCGGCGTCTGCGCACTGGGCAGGGAGAGGACAAAGCGGAGGCGGTGACGGCGAGGCACCCGGGCGTGGCATCTACGGGCGCTGCGGCCGGTGGAGAGGAAGAGGACCAAGAGATGGAGGCGGAGGCGGCGACCGGCGAGGCACTCGGGCTACGCGCGCTACGGCCGGTGGAAAGGAAGAGGACGGACGGAGAGATGGAGGCGGAGGCAGGAGGCCAACGATGGGCCACGAAACCACGAAAGCCCAAAAACAGGGCTGCACACGCACGAACCTTGGATCAGCCCTCAACTGAGTAGACCAAGATTTGCTCAAAAAAAATGAGTAGACCAAGAAATTAAGACCGCGTTTCGGTCGGAGCAACACGACGTGGCGGATCTGCACTGGAGCATCGTCTGTAAACACTAACCAGGGGCGTCCTCCTTGCGCGGATTCTAGGAGCTATATGAAGTTTACTATTTACTATTAAAGCTTTGTAGTAATTTGTTTTGTCAGATACTCAGATGCAGCGTTTTCCAGTTTTGCTTTCCAGTTAGCCGTTAATCAGAATGGCATCACCAAGGTGTTTCTAGCTGACGGAGACATTGATGGTACTTTGTTGAGCTCTTGCTTTGTCTATCATAAATAAGCTTAAAGGCAAGATCTGATCACTAAAAGCAACCATGATCACTAGCAAGTGTCGGTCTGTGGTGATGTGGCCAAATTGACATCTTTAATCAATCAAATGCATGTTGATGACACTTGAAAGAGGCATAATGTTGTTGAAAAACACCTGCCGGTGCCTTGAGAAAAAAAAAGAACTTCAATCTGGGAGAACCGGATAACTCACCGGGCCAACGTCACCGCGTCATGGTCTCGAAGAATATATGCAATGCAACAACTATCTTCTTATTTATAAAACAATTATATTAGACCGAAGACAGAAACCTCTAATAGCATTCCCATGCCGATTAAAAGAGCCTTGCACTCAATAAGAAATGGCAATAACTGCTAATTTTGCACTAAGCGAGGATTTATATATCTTTTTTACACAAAAAAGAACATACCAGTGCAGAGAGCTCCCGCTCTGTGCGGGGTCTGAGAAAGGATGTCAGTGGCAAGCCTTTTCCTCGCCTGTGCAATGCGAGAAGACCACAATTCGAACCCAGGACTTTCCGGTCACAGGCTATAAGACTCTACCGCTTGCACCAGGCCCGCCCTTCGTATATCTTTTTTACACACTGAGTAACAATTAACTAGAGTCAGCCGCTTTCCGTATTAAAAGAGTTACATTTCCAGACAAGAAACGTGTTCAGTTTTCACGTACAGTACTGTATTAGTAGTATTTTATTTAGAACATCAGTGATTGCCACAAAATTGAGAAAAAACCGTCTGAATCATCCTTGTAATACATTGCCCCCCAAAAATAGCTAGCTCTACTTGTTAGCAGTCGTGTCTCGTCAACATGGTTTCTCAATGCCCCTTCCACGCAGCATCACTCCACAAGCCCCAGTTTCCGAGGCTAACAAAAAAGGGCAAGGGAACTCTCTTTCGCTACTTGGTTGCATCCTTATTAGCGTTAAGATTTCAGTGACATGATTTGGTCCTCTGAAAATGATGCACCGATAATTCAAGGTCAGTTCTTTTTCTTCAACTATGATAAACTTGCTTCTCTGCCATTTGTTGACGATGCTTCGCTCTTCTTGACGCCAAAAGCAATGTAGTTTACACTGATATCATCTGACAGGGACCATTCTCCACTCAACGGATTGTAAACGAACCCTGCCATCTCTTCAACCTGGGAATAGATGTCAAAACATCAGCGACGCAGCTTAGAAATCGAATTCAGTGTGATACAGTGATTGAAAACTTACGGAGACAGAAGCCTTTTGCAGCATTAGGACCAGCTCCTCAGGGGTAACCAGTTTGGACCACTCATGTGTGCCTCTAGGAAGCTGCGCAAGTACAAAAGCTCAGAATGAGATATCAATCTTAAGCTGCATTAGTACTCCACCTCAGGAAAAACTATGACAGTATAACCATAGAACATCATAGCACTGAATGTTTCTCTGAAGAAGTGGAGATCTTAACAGGACCATTACTGGATTCTAACCTAGGCATCAAAAAATCAGAAAGCCAAGAAGCCTGAACTGACATGGCCTTGATTAGAATGATGAGTTGATGACTGGATTAGTTCACAGGTTCTCTTCATTAGATCATAATAAAGAGTTTCAAATTTGAAACGAAGTCTTCAAACCAGACCAACTTTGAAGGGCGTAAACCACTGGTTTATGGATCTACAGAGATTCTGACAACCGAACCTACAGAAACATGTCACTGCAGCACAAAACAAGGGGCACTCTCTATATGTGCAGTCCGTGACATCATATGTTAGGAAGAATAGAAGTATAGATCTACCATGTTTCCTTTACAACATAACTGAATATTTAATAGATTTGAAAAACTGATTTGTTATAGCTCAAGTTCATAAGAAGCATTAGTTGTCAGAGTCCAGACTACAAGTTCCACTCGAGTCAAAACATCACTAAGGAAGCATATTTGTCCAACACAATGGACTACCCAACTAAATTTATTGATCTCAGAAAATGAAGCCAAAACATGAAAGAATGCTAGACACTAACCCATCTGAGGATATACTCAGCAGCAACTATTGCAGTGGCATATGCTCTCATTGAACGGTTGATTGTGGAAACCACAGTGGCACCATTAGGAACTGTCAAAGCCGAGAGGGATTCACAGAACTCCAAAGGATTAGCAACATGCTCAATCACCTGTAAAGCATACAAAGTTCAATCCATATTCCAGATCAAAATTACATTAGGTTAACAACGCTGTAAACTAAATGACCCCCCCCCCCCCCCACACACACACACACACCCAACAAAAAAAAGGCAGTGGTCACATGATTTAAAGATTCTATTGTTCAGAACAAGTTTGCATGCTGATATTCTGTTTTCAGATTTCACAAATTTCTCATAATGAGTAATGTTGATGTACACACAGTGCTAATATCCAGATGTATGTGAAATAAATTAGTCTTATCTAACCTTATGACCGAACTAATATAAGTACTCAGCGCAAAGAGCTCCCGCTCTGTGCGGGGTCTGGGGAAGGGTGTCAGTGGCAAGCCTTACCCTCGCCTGTGCAATGCGAGGAGACCGCGACTCGAACCCGGGACCTTCCGGTCACAGACGGTTAGACCCTACCGCTTGCACCAGGCCCGCCCTTCACCGAACTAATATAAGTATAAACATATTTTCTCTTATGAATAATACACACAAAAGTATTGCCACCCTATGATCTAATATTTCTAATAGGTAATTATGCTCAATCAGATAAAAAGATGGCGCAAATGGAAAGCTTCAAGCAATAAAGTGCAGGACAACAATGTTCTTTTTCAGTATTATTGAAAACAAAAGGCTACTCCATACTATTTTGAAGGAGAGGATAAATACAGATGGAACCAAAAGTATGCATACCTCAAGAGAAATTACAGCATTGAACAGCCTTTTCTCTTTTACCAGTTCCTCTGCATATACACAGTTCTCATGTAAGTTTCCTCCAGTCAGTCATAAGAAATATCAGGGATCAATAACTTAGATATCCAAATTCATTCCCATATCAAAATTCGAAAGGTAATGTTCTTCCTTTTGTACCACATTAAGTACTAGCAAAGTTTACAGCAAATAATCTGCACAGCTTAACCCACGCATGCGAACTAAGGACCTTATTCCTTAAAAAAGATTACATCAAAGTATGGTGTCAATGGAAAAGAACTCCCAGGGTCAACTCAGCAGCTCCTCTATCATTGTTCAACAGAAATACAACAGGTACAGGGAGGGAGGGAAGTACCAGCTGTTGCACAACAATACTCAATCGAAGCAGTTGTTGGATCAGATGCCTGAGAAGATAAGAACCAAGAATCATTGACTGAAGGAATAGTGAAGTTACAGATTATTGTGCTTTTAAGATACCAAAATAACTCTTGAGACAAACAAACATATCTAAATTCACCTAATAATTACAGGATCAAGAGTTTGCACATACCGCATGAATACTTGCAATCTTTATATTCTTGTCAACAGCATCAATTGCAGTAACCGTAGCACCCATTCGAGCAAGAGGCTGCAATCCAGCAGAAAGAGAATTATTTTATTACCCTTTTCCAGATTGATCACAGAACAAAGAAGCACTTCTTACAGTCTACAATTGCACTCAAAACACCCGAAAGGGATTGCACCAACATTAGGATATAAATTTTTGACACTTTCAAACAACTACTTACAGTATTTGCAAAATCTATTGAACTAATTAGTAATAGCATGTGCAATGTTCCGAGCTGAACTAACACAGGTGTTGAGGTTCACATCCAAAGTCACAAAGCCAATGAAAAATGAAAATAAAGAACCATTTTCCGTGTTTTCTACATACCATGATGATAAATGATTGAAATCCACAGCAGTAAGATTGCTCTTACTCTCAGGTAGGTAACATGAATGCTGTTAGGAGTTTCATTAGTTTAAAAAATTCAAGTCAGTCAAAATGCCCACTGCTAAAAGACTATTATATATGTGATAATAACCTCACCTAAATGTTTAACAAGCTTGCCTATCCATTCAATAGATTTCATCAAGCAATGTTGAAGCTAAATTCTATCTGCTGACCTAAATCTAAAAATTACATATGAAATTCAGTGTGTAAGCCACAGATAACTACTACGTCCATTCCAAATTGTAAATCGTTTTAGGTTTGTCCTACACTTTTGTAGCTTTGATCATGTTTATAGAAAAATATATAAACATCTACAACATCAAACAAAATTCTTTAGATACACCATGAAATATATTTTGATAGTGCAACTATTTGATATTTTAGATGTTAATATATTTTCTATAAACTTGTCAAAGTTAGAAAACTTTGTCTTAGGACAAAACTAAAACGACTTACAATTTGAAATAGAGGGAGTATATCATAAGCCATATGAATACATGTGTGCACTAATAATCCCATTCTCCAAAGACATCCTCCAAGGAACAAAGTTCATGCATGCACAAGATCAATCCACAAAAGACCACCAAGGTGCACAGGAGAACCTATTATCACAACCAGTCAACCACTAACTCAACCCCTTAAAGTAGTATAAAGATATGAGCGTATTGCACAAAATACAAACTCAAAATAATTGAATAAACAAAATGCCAACTACTATATGTCAGTATCTGCTTCTATAATCTATAACGGTTGCCAAATGATCCACGCACTTGTTCCTTTATAAAAAAATTGTTGGTCCTTCACTATGTTAAGTGCCAATAGCGATTCGCATAAATGATTGACAGAGAGAAGCTTTCTACCTCTGACAGAATGCCACCTCCACATCCAACATCAATAACTTTGAGACCTTCAAGTGGCTTAGATGAATTTGGATCCCTCCTGGATGAACAAATATGCACACTTATGCAGTTAGCTAAAAATTAACAAATAATGTGTGTTATTTCATAAGCCATGTCAGTTTACAGTACGAACAAAGAAGTTTGAGCCCAGACATACATGCAATGGAGTACCGCACAAATTCATGAACATTGTTACTGATTTGGTTAGTCTATTAGAAATGAAATAACTTCGACAACCAACCTTTAATTTATTCTTGTACCACTAGAAATACAGCTTGGCAGTAGATTTCATGTATATTTCAGGAGGCTCACTATGTTATCAACAAAAATGAATAAGTTCAAGGGGTGCAGAACTGTACCTGAAGTGTCTACAAAGAGTGGAGCGGATAAAAGACAGTCGGGTTGGATTCATCACATGCAAAGGTTTGAATGGACCACTAGAATCCCACCTGTTTATTCCAGAAATAGCACCATCAGCAATAAGCTATAACATACAAGGAGACAACTGTAGTTCACTACCAATTTTAGCATTCAGAATAAGTTACAGTGTTATCTGAACAGTCCTATGTTATTCAGGTCTAATCTGCGTGCTTCCTTGAAAGTAGCTAGGAGCTAGCAACATGCTGATATTCATAAACATGTGTAGCGATCCAACAACACTAGTTATAGCATCGTTGTCTACATCCATCCCCCAGCCAAGGGCAGTAAATAAATGAAGGATGGTAGAGGTTCTATTCAAATCCGACCGGAAACGGTAGGCCAATTAATCTGTTAAACTTTGTCTCCCATGCTACAGGGGCTGTTTCACCACCATCTTTCGAATACGCGCACGCGCTCAAACATGCCGTCGTCCAAGCTCACACACGCTCAAAATTTCATCCAGACATTCTACCAAAAATCACGGGAGCTCATCGTCCTAGGCAAAAAGAAGGAGGGATCTCATTTCTCACCAGGTCTCGGCGATGGAGGCGAACTTGGCGACCTCTGCAGGGTTCAGCGACGAGACAGTGGGACCGCCATCGCCCGACCTCGACGGACCTCGAGGCGGAGATGGAGGGGGTGGCGGCGGCGGCTGCGGCGGGACCGAGGAGGAGGCCACGGTGGCGTACCTGCTCCATCGGGGGAGGAGGGCTTGGATAGGAGAGTGGCTGGGTCTCGGGATTCGTGCCCTGCCGTGGAGTGGGGAGGCGGAGGAGAGGAGGGCGCGGCGGAGCATCGTTCGCGGCTACCGGACCCCGGCGAGGTGGAGAGGTTTAGGACGCCGGGCCAGCACGGCGGTGTCCGCTTGAGATGTGGACAAATCGATTTTCCACTTTGCTCGTCGGACCTCGGAGAAGGGCCCGTCTGCAGACCACATAGACCATTGGATGCGCAATCGAACGGCTCCGATGAGAGGAAAGGCTGGTAAGGATATTTTTTTTCTGGTTCCTTTTTTGGTGGAAGAAAAGAAATCATGTGCCCGTTTGAGACGCACGACCATGATTCATGAACACACCAATTCGGTAGTTCCTGAGAAAGTTACCCTTCCACATCCACACTGTATTCGCATCGATGTGCTATTTACGACGTGATGTGTGGGTCGTGGGTGGTAAACGCAGTGTATATCACGGGATCGAGTCTCGCCGATATATCTTAACCAAAAGGAAATGAACGTTAGTGAATATCATTATGAATCGTTTCCGGTGCAAAATAGTCCAACCAAACAACACCTTAGTTGGAACTATTGGAAGAGTCTATAGTATTTATCGAAATTAGTCTTGTTCTGCACAAAAGAGAGAGAGAGAGAGAGAAAAGAGGTAAGAAATGTGGCCCTTGTTGGTTTTTGGCTCTATCCTACCTCAATTTACCTTTTGACAAGTTGCTAAAAATACTGTCTGAAGAATGGAAACAATTACCATGTGCCACGTATAAGAATTCTCAACCAAGACGATTTCATCCAATCAGATCTCGTCCATAGGTTCTGGATGCCTATTGCCTATGTACGAGCTAACCATCTTGAAGCATGTTTGATAATCCTAAATTTTTCTCCAAAAAAATCCATGTTTTCCAACTCTAAAAATGTATTAGAAGAAAAAAAAGAAGAACATCTCTAATAATTTACTCTTAAAATATAGAAAATAATTTTACATCAGGAATCATATACTACTTCTAAATTATTTTAATCAATTTTATATATTCTTTCTCTTCCGTATATTTGCATCTAGAACCCTTTCATACTCTTTATTCTTTTTCCGCCCTTTCACCTTTAATTGGCCGAAGAATATGCATGTATCCGCACGACCGCAACTCCGCACAAAGTTACGCGCGACGAGTAAGGATTTTCTAAGTGCGTAAATTTTAGAAGGAAGGATTAGAACTCGTTGGAGAGGGATTTTTTCTCATCTTACCAAAAACCAAGGATTAGGAAGGGAAACCGGGTACTCTTGAATATGCTCGAATTAATTGCTAGCTATCTAAAAATTAGCTAAAATTAACTTTAGTCCATCCAATACCAGTACTAATAGATGGTAGCTAAATCTTTATGAGTACTCAACTTCAACTACTAGTTGCTAGCCAAGTAGCTATCCAACTTTAATTAGTTTGAACTAATTTTTAATCCAACTAGTAACTAGCTCTAGTTCATTCAAACATGCCCTTAATGTGATTGCACGGTTATGAGTAAACCTGGTAACAGTTTGGAGCCTGTGTGCACAATTTGTGACAAATTAACCGTTGATGTACTTTGTCAGGATTGCGTACTCTGTCAGCCCAACACCGCCAGCTAACTTTCAAAGAAAATCTCCGCCAGCTCTACACGGGGGTTAGAGGAAGAGAAAAGAGCAGTCAATGATGTACGTATCTCGATATTTAGTGACCTAGTGCCACTTGTACCTATCCAATCATTTTTCATTGCGATGAGATTATATATTAGCTTTAGACAATGTGTAAAGACTAGATTATTAGACAAGTAGTCTTTTAAACTAGCTGGGGACACATGCTTTAGAGCAGGTAGACTATTGGAGCTGCCCTCGCCGATGATTCGAAAGCAAAACCACAGCAGTCAGGGTACCAAGGCATCGGATGGCAAAACTGGAGCCACTCTGGTAATGGTCAAGGATGGTATTGCAGCAGTAACTTGTGCCACCACCAGTGTGCGATGTACTCGCGAATGATCTTACTGGGTACTCCTCTTTATTTCGGTATATACACAAATTCGACACCACACAGCTCGAAACAATTCACTAGCGAAGCTCAGATCTTTGGAAAATGAACAACATTGAGGCATTACAACACACTTCAAACCTGGCTACTGGATAGTTCAGTTGAAGTTTGAATGATCACCCAGTCCTGGGTATCTTTTTTTCCGTCATTTGGCCCACCAAGAAACCTTTCTCAAGATGGCCTATACTGGACAGTGGTGTCTACTGATCTTGTTGTCACCTCAATACTCTCTTCTCCGGCGCTTGAAACTGGATGGTATGGTGAACTGATTTTGGGAGTTCTGGAGGGAGGTAATTTCAGGAACAAACATGGTGCTGTCATATGCAGGGAAACACAAATTCCCATGCCAATTGAGCCCCGAGGCTGTTGGTGGCGAGGGAACCTCAGGTACTGTCCATGGATTCTCAGGTACTCGGCTCATATATTCATCGGTGATCAATCCAGGCACCTGCCCTAATAGTTCCTCAGCAACGGAGCCTTCAGCTAAACGGCATTGTGGAGATCCACCAGCACTCCCCAGCTTAGCATTGTCACCCTGTAAAGAGAGAAATGGTATTCAATAGTCTGCCTTTTAAGTATTTCAAGTGAACGAACAAATCAGATGCTAACGCTAAAACGAAATCATCATCATCATCATGTCACAATCCAGAAAGCCTAGACTATTGCAAAGAGCAAACTCCTACACTAGAGTAACAGTCACCAAATCTAGCAACTAAACCTAGCATTACAACAGCACAAATCTGAAACTCTAGTTCACCATCAGCCAGTTAACAAAGGATCAGATTAATTTTCAACCTAAATAATCTTATGCGTTAATTTTCTTCATGTAGATGCCAGAAAGAATGTCACTCTTAAGCTCTTAAGCTCTTGAACATGTTTACAACAACAATCTGAATTTTCATCATAGTAAAAGGTCATAAGTTCAAATGCATGAAGCTAGTCAACCACATATCAAGAAATGCTGGTATGTTCATCGGCAGTCTAAAAGACCTTAAAGTTGAACAGATGCTAGTAGGCTATTAACGACATGGAGGAAAGAGAGGGCGTACCCAGTGCAGAGAGCTCCCACTCTGTGCGGGGTCTGGGGAAGGGTGTCCCTAGACCCCGCACAGAGTGGGAGCTCTCTGCACTGGGTACGCCCTCTCTATGTATATATGGTAACTTGCCTTCGAAGAACCATGCTCGGAGAAGCCAAAGTTTGGACCATATTCTGAGTTACTGAAGAACTCATCCACAGGCCAATCTGGTAGACTGTCTGTCACATTACCACCTGAGAATGACAAGTGGTAGGCTCCATCACTATTGCCGTTAATTTGGTTGGAGAAGACTGTTGTGGTCTGGCTAGATTGCAGAAGTGTTGGGCTTTCCTCTGACGTGTACTTAGGTGGGGATTCTACTGACTGAATTGTACTATTGTTCATAGTCCAATCAACCACTTCTGCCCTGGCTGTTGGAACAGATTTCTGCCTTGAATAATCTCCATTTGTTACATTTTGGTTGGGAACAGAAGCACTGCCTTCAACTGAAAATTGAACTGCCGGGCTTCTCCTAGGCAGATGTCTCGCTGGTTGATTTACTGATCCACCGGCAGCATTAACATGCTTTTCAGCAATAGGTGGAACTGGATCAGCAGGATCAAGACCCACCTGAACTCCAGTTAGCAGGAATCTCTGATGTACTGAAACAAAGGAATTCACTGTGTGTATAGCAACATCACAGTCTCTACAAAGTAGTGCACGGTCCTCTAGGCAGAAGAAGTATCCAGAAGCCTCCTGCATAAGGATAAACATGAGAAATGTCTTGCAGGAGGAATCAATACAGTACACAACAAAGTGTGTCGCAGTATATCGTTGTGATGAACACTGGTCTAGATGGCACTGAACCCCAGCAGCGTGACCTCGCTGATAGCCAGCAGACAAGGGTAAGGGTAGGAGAAAGGGACTAGGTAATAGATTGATATTCTTCTAGCCTGCCAAGTAATGGTCGCATGCCCTCCTTTTATAACCACGTACTAGCAGCTAGGAGATAAGACTAACAAATGGATCTAGTAGCTAACTAACAAATAATGATAGCAACTCAGGATAAGGTTGTTGTTTGCTCCTTGCACCAGCCGCCTAAGCCCCTGCAGCCAGTTGGCCACATCCAGATACAGCATGTCCATGGACAATAGCTCAACCAACTCAAAATGTAAAATATAGTGACTCATCGTCCATACAGTGATTCGATCCTCATAAGTAAAACACTGTAGAGTATAAACAGAAGGCACACCCAACAGCACTACAGCAGCCCTTAGTGCACAAACAAGGGTTCTCATCTAGCAAGTAGCAACCACTGAAGCAAAACAAGTGCAACTTGCAGAAACACACCAGGCAACTAAATTTCACAACTTAGGTTGATACAAAATAATGACGTCACTATACATAGACTGGAATTAGTAAATTTACAATTTGATGGTTGACGCATTTACTAGGTTTTCAAAATCAGCAAATTTGACAGGTTACAGAAAAAATGATAGGGCATAATGTGTTGCAATTAGAAAAAAAAACACATGGTGTTTCACTTTAGCTTCCTCAAGGTAGTTACAAGTGCACATGTGCATGTAACTGCGTCCTTTCATGAACTTGTGCAAGTAAACATCTGCGTGAGACTGTGGGATGCAACGCACACGAGCTTGAGCTTGAGCTAGTGCGTGCATTGTGTAGCGATCTTGTCTTTCGTCTTGAAGATTACCTATTTCTTCCACCTGTGGTAAATTAGGTGCTGGTGGAAAAAGAGAACTTGTGCAAGTGCAATGTAAAGCCTATTGGGATCCACTCTAATTAAATGTACCATTTTATGCGAACTGATCATAGATCAGTTGGTTAGGTTTCTTGTCATGGAACCTGCCCACCCGGGTTCAAGTCCTCGACTTGGCACGGGTGCTCGCGTTTTCCTGGATTTATTCCAGGATTTAACGGTGCTATGCTTTCAGTGGTAGGCGACGTCCCCGTCGACACCGAGGCGCCTGTGGTGACTTCATGAATCTCGAGATCTGTCGGCTCAGTCCTTTGAAGGTGCTCATAGGGGTAGGATTTGCGTACGTGTATTCATAGGGGTGAGTGTGCATGCGTGTTGTGGCCGTCTACGTTGTACTGTGTAATTCTCAAAAAATGTACCATTTGACGTAGCCTGTAGTACATTTAGCTATGTAACTTTCTATTTCAGGCCTTCATAAAATGGTAGCAATCGTATTTGAAGAATATATGACCAAATGAAGAGAAAGCTTCTATGTGCATGCATTTGGGATGATCTTCACCATTGGCCTTTAAGCATAAGTGTCATTCCAGTAAAAGTTGCACTGTAGTCTAACAAAGCTACCCTCGAGGTTTGGGCCATTTCTAGTGCACACTTTATCAGGGAACACTAGATTGAATGCTTATCTATTTCATCAAAACAAGGCTGGAAATGCAAACTGAGATTGCATGTGCATGCACATGGTCAGTAACCCAGGCAGCATGGTGAAGCAAGTATGCTCATACCTGGGTCCACGCAGGACGGGCAGACAGCATGATCAACTCTAGCAAACATTAATTATTCTCCTTGCTATTATTGATGCCTTTCAATACTTTTATATTTATAGAATTTTTTCCTTCTTGTTGGTGGCTCATCTTGTGTTTCATCTCTATCCTACCCCAACTTGCTTGGTATAAAGGGCACTGTTGTTGTTACTGCTGGTTTTACACTGACAAGTGCTAATTTTAGAGCATAAAAAAGATGGATAAATAAATGAAGTGTTTTCTTAAAACACGTGATTTACCCAAAATAAAGGTATATGTGGTTTTTATTGGGACATGACCAAATCAGCAACAAAAATAAGAGCATCAGTCTATAATTTTCATCTTTGAAACCACAACCTCACGTTAGCATTAATTGAACCACAAGGAAGCAAAAGTAGCACACCATTGCCTTGTTCATCCATTTAAATATATAACTAATATGTACAAATATGTCCCAAGAGATAATTTGCTGTACTCTCTCAATCAACAATTTACATCATCCAAAGTCAGATTAACAGAGACAGGAGCATAAACCCCATTGGCTACAGGGAGATAATTTTGACCAACTCTAGATCAATTGCGTAAGCCCCTTTGCCTATGCTTCTTCATCACACTAGCTACAAGCAACATGCTGTAGCATAGCCATATCACCACAATTCAACAGCCTATGGTACTGCAGCAAAACCTATGAGCCTTTTACCTTTGTGCCATTATAAAAGATGGTCGCAGCCTACATGCCACTAAAAAGTTCGAGCGCACCTTGGTGCCATCGTCGAACTTTTTTTTGTCCTCCACACCATTCCATCCAGTTTTGCCTCTAACGCTGTCAAACAGGCAGATGAAATGACCATTTTACCCTTATAGTGGGGCCTGTTTGTCAGCCACCCAAACCTTCTCTTTCTGCCCACCCCTCTGGCCTTATCCCCTCCACCAGTCCACCATCTCCACCGACGGCAGCCGACCAAGAAATCCCCGCCCAACCTCCATCGCCCCTCCGGCTCTGCCTCGCGCCCGTGCGGCCTCCAGCGTCCGCCCCAACTGCGGCCACCTCCTCCGTGCGGCCTCCAGCGGCGGCGCGCCGCCCAGCCTGGGGCCATCTCCTCCCTCCCCCAGGCGCCTCGCCCTCGCGCGCCCTCCGCAATAGCGCCGCACCGTCCCGCCCACGACGCCGGCCGGGGCCGTGCCCCACCCCACCATGGCTGCTCCACCACCTGCAAGCGGGAGCCCCCCGCCGCCGGCGCTCCCCGGCATGCGTGCGGGAGCCGCCCCGCCGCGGTGCCCCAAGGCCCACACTCGCGCACCACGGCGAGGCTCCGGCTCCGGCGACGGCTGTGTCCGCCCCGCGCCTAGTGACTGAACGGAGCTCTGGCACGAACAGAGCGCAGCTCATGGCACGGAGCCACCCAGTCTCCCTCCTTCCACCATGTCTCGCGCTCGGCGTCCAAGGAGAAGGTGCCTCTGCCGTCGTTGATGGAGATCCACACGCGCGCGCCCACCACGAAGTAGGCCACGACGCACACAGTGTAAAAGCCAACACCGTCATCCAGGCTCCAGGGACGCGGCGGAGCGCCTCGTAAGCAGCAGTAGTCGCCGCCGCGCAGGATGCTGTCCATCACGACCACCATGTCATCTCCCACCGCGAGCATGGCGGGACGGAGCTTGGCGTCGCGCAGCTGCAGGGCCAGGCGACGAGGGCTGCGTGGCGACGTCGAGGGCCACCGTGTTGCAAGACTTGTAGACGAGGCCCAAGATGGTGCCGCCGGAGAGGGCGAGCACTCCGAACTCTGTGGTGGCGTGATCGGCGAACCAGGCGGACGAAGTCGTCCAGCAGCCGCTCCGCGAACGGGGACTGGCCGAGGCGGAGCAGCAGGGCCGTTCTCGACGCCGGCAGCGCGGGCTCCGCCACGAGCACTCTGCCCCACCCCGCGGCCGCGCGGCCATCCCCGACGCCGGCAGCGCGGGCGCCCCGCCCTGCAAGACGGGCTAGGAGCGCAAGGCCGCAGCATCACCGTCCTGCGAGGTGCCGGTGGTTGCGGCGGCGCTGGCTTGGAGCGGCCATGGCGTCCGTGCCACGCGCGCTCTGCCATGGCCCACACCGACAGCACGCGGACGGGTGGCCGAGCGGGTGGATCGCGTGCGGCGGCCAGGATGGTGGGCGGCTTTGGGAGCGCGATGCAGGAGCAGCGACGGAGGAAGAAGGTGCCCAGGTCACTTACAGCTTGGCCCCACCAGGCAGAGAGAGAAAGAAGGGAGAAGGACCAGGGTCAGAGAGAAGGGTATTTTGGACATCACTATCGGTCAGGGTCCACATGTCAGGGCTGTCAAACGGTAGAAATCAAACAGAAGGTGGACGGAATGATTTAGGAGGGCTAAAAAAAGTTCGACGATGGCACCAAGGTGCGCTCGAACTTTTTAGTGGCATGTAGGCTTTGACCATCTTTTATAATGGCACACAGGTAAAAGGCTCAAAACCTATCCCTTTCGAGAACAATGTGAGTCTCTTTAAATTTTTTCCCAAAGAAAGGGGTCGATAAATGATGCTTTGGCTCCTCAGGAGTGGCACATCAGTACAACATCCAAGTCAATCTCTTCATAATTACAATATCCTGGAGGACCAGAGACAGATCACAACATGATGCCTTCCCTGGGATAGGGAAAGCCTGTGGGAGCTAAAATTGAACTCACTATAGTCCTAGTCCAGTCAGATCATCAGTAAAACATAGTATATCATATAGCAATTGCACCAATGCTCTAGAAACAAGACTCCCCGGGAAGCTGCCCAGGTAAAGCAATTTGCTACAGACCGAAGCATCAACAACAGCTTTCCTTCAGCCGCCTATATGTTTCGCTAGCCAAATCATCAGGCGAGACCTACCCTGCTAGGTGCTAGCTTGGGATCAGACGATCAGTACCGGAATTCCCAGCCTGGCAGTGGCAGCTACTACGCGACAGCTACAATTCTCCAAACCCCCAACCCAACCGAGCTACAGGAATGGAGGGAGGGACAGCAGAGACGAGGGCTCGGGGTCAGGGCAGACCTGACAGATGTCGCACTTGGGCACGGCCGGCGCCGCGGCGGCGGGCGGTCCCGGCGGCGTCGGCGTCGGTCAGAAGCGGCACCCGCTGGTGCTTCCCGGCGAGCTTGTTGGCGGCGTGCACCTCCTCGTCGCAGGCGACGCAGAGCGCGGCCTCGTCCGCGCAGCACAGCACCCGCGCCTCCGCGGCCCCGCAGGCGTTGCACTGGATCTTCATCCCCGGCTGGCTCCCCGCTAGGGTTTTAGAGGGAGGGGAGGGGGACGAGGACGGCCGGCGAGGGGACGCGGCGGGAGGGGTTGGATCGGCTCCCGGCTCCCGGCTCCCCTTTCTCTCCCCCTCCCTCGCACGGCCCGTGTGAGCTAATAGTAAAGCTTATAAAGCGAGAGGCGAGGAGCCAATGCGCTGTCGTGTTTTGATTAGTTGCGCGCTTTGTTTAATCCGCGTGGTGGGGTGCGGTTGCTTTCGGTAGGCGAGAAGAGAGGGGACGATCGGGCCATCGGGGATTCGGGGGAAGGTTGGGGACGAGGAGAATGAGACGACGGATGAAGCGGCGGTCAAAGCACAAAGCAGAGCGCCAGCCGGAGGAGGGCAGCTGGACAGCGGAGTGGGGGCTTGCGGATCGCGGACGTGCTCCGCCCCCGCGTCCACCAGTAAATAGAAAATTGCTCATATTTCATCCGTGCGATGTCGGCACATTCCGGCGGCCGCCGAACCCGGGCAGATGCCGGTTTGCGCCAAATTTTGCCTTTTGCTGGACGAGTACCGAGGAGTCCTCGCTGATATTTCTATACTCAGAGCAAGTATAATAGCAGGTTGTAAGCCGACTAAATGCTGAGGTAGAGGTGAGAGGGGAGGAGAGAGAAGAGAAGCGGACTGTAAGCTTACAGCCGGCTTGGGCACAAGAACCAAGAAAGTCTGTGAGAGAGACAAGTAGGCTATGTATTAATTGTAAAGAGCTAACTACTGTATGAGTAGGCTAAGAAAAGGCTGTAAGAAACCTTACAGCTAGCAAGCCGGCTCTATTATTAGCCTTGCTCTCATTCAGTCACGAAAGAAGTGTCATTTTTTATACGAACCATGTAGATTCACAGCAAAAACGATATTAACGATATTCTTTTTTTAGAACGGAGGAGATCAGCGCGGAAATTGGACCGTAAGGCTCTTAACACTGGATGGTCTTCGACGAGATCAATTCGATGGTGATGCTGGGAGGCAGTGGAGCTATGACGAGAGCAATTGAGCAATGGTCAGCAGCAATTCTCGAATTTACCGTGGCAATGTTGGTGGGGAGGCGAGGCTAGAAGAGCTGAGCGAGAAGGCAAGGGCTTCCCCAACGGATCACCCGTGAACGGCTGCCTCAAGATCCACGTCTGCTTATGTAGTCCATATTATAATGAGTAGTAGTTTCGCAGTATGACGGAGCCTCTTGTAGAGGAGTCATGTTAGGTTTGATCTCCCATCAGTTAGGCCCAACGGTCTTTTGGGCCTTGTTCTCGTGCCCTGATCGGGGGGCGCCCAACCTTACATGGTTGGTGAGCCCCCATCGCACAGCGCTATAAAGGAAAGGTGGAGGCCGGGGCTCGCAGTACAAGGTTCACCGCATCGCCAGTCACCCCACCGACATCCTAACCCTAACCCGATCTTGAGAAGGGGCGCTGCCAGCGACGGGAAGCACCACCGACGCCGGCAACGCCACCCCGACGCACACGCCGCTGCCAAAGACGCCACTGCACCGACTCCTCTCTCTCCACCGAACATCGCTGCCGGCGCGCAGATGGCGTCCGCCAATGAGATCCCGGCCGGTGCTTCGACCACTATGGCCTTCAATGGTCTGCTACCTCTCACTCCCCTTCTCTCTGCCTCTCTGTAAATCTTGAACATGTATTCCTATTCTATATACCCGCTCTGGTGAACTTGACTCGATTGAGTCATAAGAAATCTAACAATGGTACCGGAGCTAGGTTAGAGAAGAAACCGGATCGGGAAAAAAATAGAAAGAAGAACCCTAGATCTAAATCTTTTCGGATAAGAGAAAACCCTAGACCCAAATCCGAAAGAGGGAAGAAGGGGAAGAAGAAAGAAAGAAGGGTCGGAACCCTAACCCTAACCCTAGTTTCTCATTCGGATGAACGAAAAAGAAAAGAAATCGAAAGTACAGAAAACCGAATCGGCAAAAATCGAACCCTAACCCTAATTTTTCCCCATCCCCACCACGGGTTAATCCCAGAAGAGAGAAAGGACGGGGAAGAAGGTAAAAGAAGAGCCGAACCGGCTCTTCGCCGGCACGGGAGAAGAAGAGCCGATTCGGGGCGCTGCTCGCAGGGCTCGGCCAAGGGGCGCCACGGCCAGGCCGCTCGACGGCGGCGTGCTCACCCGTTGGGGAGCACGCGCGCCGGCGTGGGGGCCGGCGACGGCGCCATGGATCACCCGCTCCTCCGCCTTCGGTTGCGCTCGCCTCGCTGCTGCGGCTAAGGAGAGAAGAGAGAGCGCGGTGAAGAAGAGAGAGAAAGGGCAGGGGGCGAATGAGCTAGGGTTTTCCAGGGCATCGGCCGCGGCGGTGGTTTTGACCGCGCGAAACGAACGCTTGGCCGTCGGATCAAGACGGACGGTCGAGATTGGATGGGCCAAGTCGAGGCCCAGGCGGGCGCGCGCTGCCGAGCGACTTTGCCGGCCCAGGCCCAGGTTGCGGCCTGGGTGCGGCCTGCGCGCGCGGAGGACTGGGCCGAGTCGGTTTTTGCCGTCTTGGGCCGCGCTGGGCTAAAATGAAAGAAGAAAAATTTTGTTATTATTTTCCAGGAGCAATTTTAATGCATATTTTTTTTATGAATTTGAATGATTTTGATACAATTTTTCTGTGCAAATTTTATCCAACGATATTTTTGCTGAGAAAACAGTAAATTTTTTAGTGCTTCTGGAAAATAATAATATGAAAAGATTATTAATGTTTCCACTGTGCATGATGATTTTCGTTCTCTTTTGATTAAATTTGAACCAATGGGATAATTTAATTTTAAGAGAAGTGATGAATTTCTGATAATTTTTTTTTGATGAGATTATGATGTTGTTATTTTCTGACCAACGTTGTTAATAACAATATTATAATTTTTTATCCATGAGAAATTATGCATTAATTTTACTTCTGTCCAACGGTGATGTAAAATGTTTGCATGGATGAATTATAAGTTTTAATTTGACCAACGTTGAGTTAAAGCATGAAATTTTATGTATAAATGTTTCTTACTTACTCTGGTGTGATTTCAGGAGGCAAATGCATTGTGAACATTGCCAACATCCCGACACTCAATGGGACCAATCACCATGTATGGTGGGAGAAGTATGAATTGGAACTTACGTTGGAAGAGGTCGATTTTGCCATCACCTCACCGTGTCCTACCGAGCCAGAAGACCCGGTGAGAGGTGAAAATGAATCTGACGCTGATTTCGCTGCTCGAAAGCGTGATCATGCTGAAATAAGAATGAAATATGACCTTGAACATAGGCAATGGACTCTCTCCAACCGTAAGTGTCTGTTGGTGGCCAAGGCCACCATAGAAGAACAGATAAGGGGCTCAATCCCTAAATGTGCTACTGCTAAAGAATATCTTGAGAAAATCAAGAGTCAGTTTACTGGGTCTACCAAGGCCACAACAAGTTCACTGATTAAGAAGCTTGTGAATGAGAAATTCACTAGTGGTAGCATAAGAGAGCACATTTTGAAGATGAACACTACGACATCTAAGCTAAAGGAAATGAATTTGAAGGAGGAGAATTTCCTTATTCATTTGATTTTTGCTTTTTGCCAAAAGAATATGACACATTCATTGTGAATTATAATATGCAGCCTGAAAGATGGGGCATAGAAAGACTCATCTCAATGTGTGCTCAAGAAGAGGAGAGGATAAGTCCTCACAAGGTGAATCCACTCATTTTGTGAAGGATAACAAAAGAAAGAACTTTAATGACAAGAATTCTAAACCACAAGGGAAACCTAAGTGGGATAAGGCCTCTTCCTCCAATTCACATGGAAAGAAACCCCAGGATTCTGAGAATCAGCAGTATGGTGGAGCTGAAAAAGATCAGTGCAAGTACTGCTTCAAGAAGGGACACTACAAGAGGGATTGTCCAGACTTTCTGAAATCTCTGCTAAAGAAAGGTGATGAATTTATTACATTTGTAGATGAATTCCTGTATTTATGTTATGATAAATTCACTTGGTGAGTTAATTCAGGTGCAACTACTCATGTTGCAAATTCCTTACAGGGGTTAAGTGGGACGAGAACCTTGCAAAGAGGAGAAAGAACGATTAAAGTTGCAAATGGAGTGCAAGCCAATGTTGAAGCCATTGAAGTTTTTTCTTTAGAATTGAATAATGGTTTTGTACTTAGACTTAAAGAAGTACTTTATGTTCCCTCTTTGCGTAGAAATTTGATAAGCGTTTCGAAACTTGATGATGATGGAATTAATTGCCATTTTGGTGATGGCAAGTGTAAGATACTGGTTGATAATAAATGTGTTGGTCTTGTCTTTCGACAAGACAAACTTTATTTGTTATCTCTTGCTGAGAATGCGAACAACGTATGCGATGAGAATGTGAATGATTCCCCACCTGCAAATGTAACTAAGAAGCGGAAGAGAATTGATACTGTCTCTTCGAAATTATGGCATTGTCGCTTGGGCCATATTTCGAGGGGGAGAATAGAACGATTGGTTAAGGAATCAATTCTCCCACACTTAGAATTTTCAGATTTAGAACAATGTGTTGATTGTATCAAAGGAAAGTATGCCAAGAAAATTAAGAAAGATGCCAAATGAAGCACAAGGAATTTTAGAAATAATCCACACAGACATATGTGGTCCTTTTCTTTGAAAAGTGTGGATGGTTATGACTCGTTTATAACATTCACAGACGACTACTCTCGTTATGGCAATATTTATCCAATTAAAGAAAGATCGGAAGCATTGGATAAATTCAAAATATTTAAAGCTGAAGTTGAAAATCAGCACAATAAGAAAATCAAGATAGTACGATCAGACCGAGGTGGAGAGTACTATGGGCGACATACCCCATATGGCCAAATTCCTGGACCATTTGCAAGGTTCCTACAGGAAAATGGCATAGTTGCTCAGTACTCCACACCGGGGGAGCCTCAGCAGAATGGAGTGGCTGAAAGACGTAACCGTACCTTAATGGATATGGTAAGAAGCATGATGAGTTACTCCACATTACCGATTAGTTTATGGATGGAGGCACTGAAAACCGCCATTCACATACTTAATCGAGTACCAAGTAAATCGGTGCCTAAAACACCGTATGAATTATGGACAGGAAGGGAAACACTCACTTAACCATTTGCGTGTGTGGGGCTATCCAGCTGAGGCAAAAGTGTTTAACCCAAATATAGGAAAGTTAGACTCCTAAGACAGTCAGCTGCCATTTTATTGGCTATCCAGAAAGATCGAAAGGATATCGCTTCTATTATCCTGACAGACATACGAAGATTATAGAAACAAGACACGATGTGTTCTTGGAGGATAACATGATCAGGGGGAGCATGGTAGCACGAGAAATCAGTCTATAGGAGAAGCGGGTACATGTACCCACTCCGATGGTTGAAGAACCATTCTTCACGCTACCTGCTGCTGTTGCACCGATAGTGCAGGACACTGTAGTGCCAACACCTGTTGCAAGTTCTCCCGTGGTGACAATGAATGAACATGAGGAACCTGTCCTTGAGGAACCTATCCTTGAGGAACCTATAGAACCAAATGTTGCACATGAGGAAGAACAACAACAGCCCAATGTGGAACAAGTGCCGGAGGCACCTAGAAGGTCTCAAAGAATAAGAAGATCAGCTATTACTGATGACTATGAAGTTTATGAAACAGAAGAATGTCAGATGGGGGATGATCCCACCTCATTTGAAGAAGCCATGAGAAGCGACCACTCATCAAAGTGGCTTAAGGCCATGGAAGATGAATTGAAATCAATGAGTACCAATAAAGTTTGGGACTTAGAAAATATTCCTAAAGGAGCCAAAACAGTAGGCTGTAAATGGGTCTACAAAACGAAATATGACTCCCAAGGGAATATAGAAAGATTTAAAGCGCGACTTGTGGCGAAAGGCTTCACGCAAAGAGAAGGGATTGATTACAATGAGACGTTTTCTCCAGTCTCATATAAAGATTCCTTCAGAATTATAATGGCACTTGTAGCCCACTATGATTTGGAGTTACATCAAATGGATGTAAAGACGGCTTTCCTAAACGGGGATTTGGAAGAAAATGTTTATATGGCACAACCGAAAGGTTTTGTCGTAAAAGGAAAGGAAAATATGGGATGCCGCCTGAAGAAATCAATCTACGGATTGAAGCAAGCTTCAAGACAGTGGTATTTGAAGTTTGATAGAACGATAAAAGGTTTTGGGTTTGAAGAAAATGTTGAGGACAATTGCGTTTATGCAAAGTTCAGGAATGGAAAGTACATATTCCTAATTTTGTATGTGGATGATATCTTGCTTGCTAGTAGTGATATCAATCTACTAATGGAAACGAAGAAATTCTTGTCCTCAAACTTTGATATGAAAGATCTCGGTGAGGCCTTCGTTCATTTTGGGAATAGAGATTCACCGAGACAGGAGAAAAGGGGTTCTAGGATTATCGCAAAAGGCATACATAGAAAAGGTCATGAAGAAATTTAGTATGCATGCATGCAGTCCTTCACCTGCTCCTATAGTCAAGGGCGATAGGATTTGGGGAACATCAGTGTCCCAAGAACCAATATGAAATTGACCGAATGAAAGCGATACAGTATGCTTCAGCTGTTGGAAGTTTACAATATGCTCAAGTGTGTACACGTCCTGACTTAGCTTTTGCTTACCGGGTTACTTGGCAGATATCAAAAGAATTCAGGAATTGAACATTGGAAATTAGTGAAGAAAGTCCTACGTTATTTGCAGGGTACGAAAGGCCTCATGCTTACTGTATAGAAGATCTGATTCCCTGTAGATAGAGGGGTATTCAGATTCTGATTATGCGGGAGATGAAAGAAAATCCACGTCAGGATATGTATTTACTCTCGCAGGAGGGGCTATATCGTGGAAAAGCTCCAAACAAACCGTAACTACATCCTCGACAATGTATGCCGAGTTTGTAGCATGCTATGAGGCAACGGGGCAGGTGAATTGGCTGAAGAAATTCATACCCGGATTGAAAGTGATTGATGATATAAATGAACCACTGAGATTGTATTGTGATAACAATCCAGCGGTACAGTACGCTCACAACAATAGATCAAGTGGTGCTACCAAATACATTGACATAAAGTACTATGTTGTGAAAGATAAAGTTCGGGATCATATAATAAATCTTGAGCATATAAGTACAGAGAAAATGCTCGCGGATCCGCTCACAAAGGGCTTACCACCCAACGTGTTCAGAGAACACGTAGCCGGCATGGGTTTAAGGGAAAGCCTATGATTCCCGAACATACGAAGGGCCCAAAGAAAGTTTACATTTCAAAACAGAGAAGTGTATTGTGGCTGTTAGTCTAACGGCACTAATTGCTGTGACGATGGGACAGTTCTATGCATTAATCTGTGATGAAATAGGATGGAAGCAAGAAAAATATGAATTGAAAGTTTTGAGTATGAAATTAAAGAACGAAGAATAGATGAGAGATCAAGGGGGAGAATGTTGGGTTTGATCTCCCACCAGTTAGGCCCAACGGCCTTTTGGGCCTTGTTCTCGCACCCTGATAGGGGGCGCCCAACCCTATATGGTTGGTGGGCCCCCGTCGCACAGCGCTATAAAGGAAAGGTGGGAGCCGGGGCTCGTAGTACGAGGTTCACCGCGCCGCCAGTCACCCCACCGACATCCTAACCCTAACCCGATCTTGAGAAGGGGCGCTGCCAGCTGACAGGAAGCACCACCGACGCCGGCAACGCCACCCCGACGCACACGCCGCCGCCAAGGACGCCACTGCACCAACTCCTCTCTCTCCACCGAACATCGCTGTCGGCGCGCAGATGGCGTCCGCCAACGAGATCCCTGGCCGGTGCTTCAACCACTACGGCCTTCGATGGTCTGCTACCTCTCACTCCCCTTCTCTCTACCACTCTATAAATCTTGAATATGTATTCCTATTCTATATACCCGCTCTGGTGAACTTGACTCGATTGAGTCATAAGAAATCTAACAGTCGATACCCTCCATCTGGAGAGAGAAAAGATGAAGCATCTTCTGCAGCGCGCATTGCAGCGAGAGAAGAGAGTTGCCTTGATTGGTCCCAGGAAATAAAGCTGAATATTTACGCTAGGGAAGGAGATAAAGTTGTCCACTTGCGTCAGACCATACGAGCTGCCTCCGTTGTGAGTTTTGAGAGCTTTACTTTCTTTTACTTACGAGTACCATTGTATTTGGCCGAGGCCAACGAACTTGCTAGCCTGCATTGGCGAAGCCCTGAGATGACAAGTAGGAGCAACTTCACCACTTTGGTCATTTTTCATGCGCCAAGGAGTGAGGAGGGGGTTTTCATATGCCAAGCGAGTGAAGAGGGGGTGAGTTGTCATGGTGCATGCTCGTGTGCATGTTACGCCGTTGGGCAATGACGCAACGGGAATATGCACTAGTGGATCCCCTTGCGTTCTCTACCATGCCACTCCTTTTTTTACAACAACATTAATATATAACGTTAAAGCACACTACACCAGCGTGGGAAAGTTATTCCCATATTACATAGCACAGTTAAGAAAAAGCTACTACAGATATGCTTCTGTACACATAGGTGATGTTTCCATCGGGGACACAGGGCCCACAAGAAGTGGCCACAATAGAAACATCAAAGGTCCTCGTTCTCGCACTCCAATAGCACAGCCGGTGCTCCCCTCGACTGTCTGATCGGCCTATGTCTTCGAGAATAAGCAGTCTTGAGTCGTAGATAGGATGGAGGCTTCACCAGACTCAAGACAATGGATCCACAACCATTAGTGTCAAATCTGAGGGCTTATATCAACTGTCATTGGCGGTCAACCGGAACATAAATAGCTGTTTACCACTTTCATATCTACAGATGAACAGAAAAGCAAATTGATAGAAGACAAATACTTGCTCTGCATGTGCAACAGGGCAGACACCCTAAAAAATGTGGGTCATAGAGGACTTGATGAGGACGGTAGGTGTCCAAACTAGCATGCTGTGGTGGTCATGGAGAGGGCCTACATGCCTGCTAGCTCGCAACCATCAGACCCACAACACAGGAGGTAGGCCCACGTTACGACAGCAGGGCCCCACCCAAGTGGGGAGCAACCGACCGTCAAAGTTGAAAACAGATGGAAATGAATGGAAAATGCCTCTACCGTTTTCGTTTCCATATTTATTTTACAAAAATGGGAGCGTGAGCGGAAATGGTAGTGGGATAAACGGTAATACAAAAACGGGTAAATATGGTCGGAAAATAGACAAAAACGAACAGTAAGCGGAAACTTAAGCCGGGATTGCATGCACACCATGTTAGTCGTTACAACCAACCTATACACATAGGTAATACATGTGATAAGAAAAGTATTGATTTGTTGCTCGTCTTCTCATGCTCAGCTACGACCGCCGCCTGTGCTACACGCTAAGTGCGCTTCCTTTGTGTTGCCTTCATGCTGCAGCAAGCAACATGGCTGCTGACCGTATGACCATGCCCACATAGCAGAATGCGCTAAGCAGCAAGCAGCAACTACAACTATCGGGTTCATAAACCTAAGGTCCCTAATAGACCCGCTTCCCTACAAAACCCAGCCTAGCAGATGGCGCAGCAACAGCATGTGCCTGGGCCGGCCCAGATACATAATGACAGGCCAAGACAACGATCCAGTCCCCGACCGGAAGGCCTGGCCGAGGTAGGACCACAGTCTGACTCCGACCCCCTTTCTCCGACCAAGGATACGCTGGACCTCTGCTCGCTGCTCTTTCCCGACCGACACGGTCGGGGCCAACTGGGAACGACTGACCAGGGACACCCGCTCGATGTGGGCATAGGGAGCAGACGGAGCAGATAAGGTAAGACGCTCAAGTCAACCACAATGTCGAGGACTGTACCATGCCATACCCTACACACCTGTAGGATGGTGCCATCAGGGCATGTTAGGCGAACATGGTAGAGCCTGCCAGACGCGTTAGAGCATAAACAGTATTGTGGGCATCGGCGTTTGTCGTACCAGACGAACATGGTAGAGTCTGCCAGATACGTCTAAACATAAACAGCATTATGGGCGCCGACGGTCATCCTATACCTGATGGTGTGGGCAACAAGATTAGGCAGTGCACGTATACACTCTCTCTCTCTCTCTGACTTGTAAGGCCATCCCCTTCAACTATAAAAGGAGATGAGCTCTCTCCTAAAAGCCCCCCCCCCAAAGACTAGACGACTCGAGGACTTGACAGCTCAACAGCTCTAGAGCCCGACAGCTACACAATCTACACGCTCTCAACAACTGATAAGCTAGGACACACAGAGCATACGCTTCGATACTTAGCGTACGTTTGAGCATCCATCACTCTCAGCCACTTGGTTCAGAGTCCGACCGGGCCTCTAACACCCCCTTCTCATTCTTCACTCGTTTGTAACCCCACAACAAACTTCTAGCACCTGGGCTCAGGAATAAAGTCACCGACCGACTAAAACTGGATGTAGGGCACATTGCCTGAACCAATATAAATCCTATGTCATCGTGTGCTGGGCCACATCCGATCACAACGTACGGCAAAACTATAAATATTTACTTATTGGCCATATTTCGCACCAACAGTTGACGCCATCCATGGGGAGGACGTCATGCGTTCATGCTTTTAGTCATCGGATGGCCCACCTTTCCACCATCTTTGGCATGGTAGGCTCGAGCGATACGATTCGCTTCGACTCGCTGGAGTTTCCCATGCTCCCACTTGCTGGGATGTGGGTTCCTCCCATCTTCGTGCCACTCTAGACCTTCCTCTTCGGGAGTCTAGACTTTGTCATGGACCAGCTCGGCGTACTTCGCCTCCATGAGAAGGCGCTTGTCCCAGTACCCACTAGAGGAGGAGCACCCCCCACCGGCCCTAGGCCACTCGATGACCTTAACATCAAGACACCCGCGCTTCGCCTTGAGCCCATGCTAGGCTCAAACCCCACGGTGAGTGATGTATATATTGTTCTTTACTCACTATTTAACACCTTCCGCCAACTCTCCGGAGAGACCCCGTTGTCCCCACCACAACCGTCATGCGACCGGTTCCCCTATGGCTTCGTGTCCCCCATGGACGTGTGCACGCGAGGAGTCCAAAGGATGCTGACATCGCCTCCTCTCACGTCTAAATTCGTGGGGATGGCGGGCTACGCTCCCGCCTCCTTCCATGACCTCATCGATGATGAGGTCGAAAGCGATGGCTCTAGCATCGGTGACATCATGGAACCTGGCCACCCTCTGTCCCAGGAGTGCGCTATGGCGGATGCCTCGAGACAGCCACCGGTGGTAGTGGAGTCTCTGCAGACTCACACCCCTTTGGACCCCCATGCGTAGGCCCTAACGCGTGCATAGGAGCATGGTGAGAAGTTACAACAAAGGTGGCAGAGCCAGTCGTTGCCTGTGCTGGTGCATCATGCTGCCCCACATGCATGCAAACCGGCAAACGGCGCTCGGGGTCACCCTCGTCAGGTCCAGCATAACATACTGGATGGAGGGGATGACCCCCCCTCAGTTTGCTCGTGCTGGCCAAAACATTGCTGCTGCGGTGATGCTTCTGTGTGGCCTCCCCAAGCCTGCCGACCCCCAGAAATAGGCAATCCACCAGAACCTCCGGGCACTGATGGAGACCGCCGCCATTCAGCATGCAAAGAGCTCCGCATCGCGACACCGGCTCGTGGCCTCTTGCCCAACCGGGGGACTAGGGGTGCACCAGTCGAATTGCTCTGTCCACTCACCACAACAGTTGCTGGGCGAGGAGCAGGAAGCCATAGTTGCACCGTAGCCTGACCCGGTGCCCGCTCCACATCGACCACATGTGTGTGAATAGCTCGAGCCAAACCGTGATGCTCGTAGCGTCATCAACAATCGACACCATGCCCGGCACGATGGTAAGGCCCATCGAATGGCGGTGAGAGCAGGCAGTGCGGGGCCCGACCTGACCATTGAGGAGTGCGAGGACACACACCCTAGGCATGGTGGCCAACCAAACGACCGGAGCAATAGCCCGGACAGCCCGAGGCCACTGGCCTTTGGTCGTCGCATCTAGAAAGCACCATTCCCATAGCGCTTCCGACCGCCCACCAACATTGCCAGGTACACCGGGGAGACAAACCCTGATATATGTCTCAAAGACTTTTGGCTCGCCTGCCAAGTCGGAGGAGTGGATGATGACTACTTCATCATCTAGTACCTCCCTATCTGTGTGGGGGAGCATGTTCGAGAATGGCTCGAATTCCTTTCGCCCGACAGCATCCATGGCTAGGTAGATCTCAAGAGGGTCTTTGTCAAAAATTTCCATGGGGCATATGTCCATCCTAGGAATTTCTGGGACCTCAAGAGCTGCCAGCAGGATCCCAATGAGTCCCTACAGGATTACATTCGTAGGTTCTCTAAGCGGTGCAACTCCCTTCCTAATGTCGTCGACGCGAACGTCATCTATGCGTTCCTCTCTAGGACAACCTACAAGTCCTTGATCCACAAGCTCGACTGTGTGAAGCCCCGTACCACCCACAACCTGCTCGACATCACAACGAACCATGCCTCTAGCGAGGAGGCAGTCGGGGCTATCTTCAGCAGCGGTCGGGATAGGGGCAAGGCCAAGCGCGAGGACCAAAGTGAGTGCCCCTCCACACAAAAGAGCAAGAAGAACAAGAAGGATCGATGTCAACCGGCCAACCTAGCTTTGGTCGCTACGGTTGACCGAGCGAGCAAGCAGCCCTAGTTGGGCCAGCCTGACCACTTCGATAAGCTCATGGAGAGTCCATGCACCAACCACGCCTATCCTATCAAACACCTCTACAAGGACTGTGAGCTCTTCAAGCGCTTTCTGTGGCAGGTCGCCAAGCCAAAGGAAGGGAAAGGCAAGGAGGAGACGGCCAAGAAAGGAGGTGCGTAAGCTCAAGGACAAGTTCTAAGGGATCGAACTACATCATGTCCCTCAAAAGGACAATGATGCTCGCAAAATTGGTTGCTAGACAGAAACCACTTGCTGACGGGGTCTTTGTAAATGACCTCCATGAGCCGTCTGCCCGCATCCGAGAGGATCTGACCCAGACGCGCTCCAACACCAATCTAGCACTCGGGTGCTCCAACCCCCCGACGTGTCCTGACCCCAACCGAGTGCTCGAGGGCTCCGACCTTAGCGCCTCCATGGCAATGTCACCCAGTGACATTGCCGTGATGGCACTTGATCTGGTCTACTAGAGAGCACCACTGCTCACCTACCTCCTCGAGGAGGTTCTCCCACTAGAAAGGACTGAAGCGCGATGAATCGCTCGATGCGCCAAGACATTCATTGCCATTAGTAATGAACTTTACAAGCGAAGTTCGTCGAGAGTGCTCAAGAAGTGCATCCTGACCGACCAGGGGAAACAGCTTCTCCTCGAAGTCCATGCTAGAATCTATGGACATCACGCGGCCCTAAGGTTGCTGGTCGGAAAGCCTTTCGCCAAGGTTTTTACTGGCTCATTACGCTGTGAGATGCAGAGGAGGTGGTCCGCAGGTGTGAATGATGCTAGTTCTACGCTCGACAAACTCATCTACTGGTGCAGGAGCTTTAGACCATCCCCATCACCTAGCCATTCATGGTTTGGGGCCTCGACATGGTTGGACCCCTCAAAAAGGCCTCGGGTGGCTTCACTCACCTACTCATGGTGGTGGACAAGTTCACCAAGTGGATAGATGATCTGCTCGGAAGAGGTGGTCAAGTTCTTCCTCGACATTATCTATCGGTTTGGCATCCCTAACTATATCATCACCGACCATGGAACAAACTTCACTAGGAAGAAGTTCCTAGACTTCTGTGATGGATATGGCATCAGGATCGATTGGGCCTCGGTCAGACACCCGCATACTAATGGTCAAGTCGAGCGGACCAATGGCATGGTCCTCCAAGGACTCAAGCCCCGCATCTTTGACTGACTCAAAAAGTATGCCGGGCGATGGGTTGCAGAGGTCCCAGCGATCCTCTGGAGCCTAAGAACAACCCAAACTGGTCCACGGGGTTCACCCCATTCTTCCTGGCATATGGAGCCGAAGCAGTGTTGCCATCCGACCTCGATCATGGCTCCCCAAGAGTAAAGGCCTTCAACCGAGACCGAGCCACGGAGGCTCAGTAGGAGGCTTGTGAGACGATCGTGATCCACTCCGCTCCTTACCAGCAAACTCTCCATAGGTACCATGAAAGAAAAATCAGGGGGAGGATCCTCGAGGTCGGTGATCTCATACTTCATAGGACCCAGTCAACCAAGGACAAACATAAGCTCTCTCCACCATGGGAAGGACCATACGTGGTGGCCGAGGTGATCCGACCGGGCGCCTATCGGCAGAAGGACAACAATGACAACGTTCTCACCAACACATGGAACATCGAACAATTATGTCATTTCTTTCTGTAAAGCTTGGTCTTACCGTTTATTTCCATTCAATGCTTGCTCCTACAGCACCCCAGCCTGAGCACTCTCGGCTTGGGTCACTCTAGGGCTCCACGGGGGTGCGATACCACCCTTCTTTTTTTACTATCATGTAGTAACACTTTTCACCCAAACAAAAGGGCGTCGCTCAAACAAAAGGGCATTATGTTCCTTTGATTACCCTATGTAACTTGCGCTTTAACCTCCCAACCGATCACACCCTGCCATGACCTATGGTTACGAGCAGCTAAGCCTTGCGTGATGTAGACTAGGCTCGATCTTCCGAAAGGTATGATAGCGTCGATTAGTGGAGACTCGACATTCATGATCTAGGCTTCGAACCAAGATTGATTCGGACCCCTGCAACCATTACACCACTGCTCCGTTGGTTATCAACCACGTGAACGTGATTGACCTCGCCGAGAAGGCTTTCCTGCAAGCGAATCGAGAACACAAGCAAGAACGGAATGAACACAATCTAAAATTGCAAATAAATATGAGGCTTATAAAATCAAGAAGGAGTTCAAGTCTTTATTTGAAAGGACTAATCGCCATAGGCGAACAAGATCAAGAACTGGGGCCCTGGTTCACAGCAAGCGGCCTTAGCGGCGACAGTTGCAGCAAAACGATGTCTGTTTCACGAAGAAATCAAGAACTAAACAAAACCCAAACCCTAAGAAGAGCGACGACTGGTATTTATAGAGTCTTGGGCGTCACCCCCCCTAGACGCGCCCCCTGATGGGCCCAAACATGATACACGGTCCAATGGACCAAAAGACGGTGTCGCAGCACCCTGGCAGATTCTGGATGCTGACTTATTTTGACGATTCCCTTTGATTCCAAAGGTATTTTGATGTGAAACCAGTTGGATTGGCTTCCTTATCAAATTATCTTTCCAACCATATATGGATTGTCGAAAACAGAGTCCGGATGCATCTTGGGTTACCAGTTTAAGGCAGACTGGTCCTGGAGCCCAAACCGGACTCGAACTTGAGTTGGACTGGGCTTTCACCATGAAAAAGATGAATTGGATGCCCATGCTAGACCTCCTCCTCTCCTTGGCTTGTATGCAATGAAGTAGTGATGTCCTCATCATCCTCCCTTTCTTGGATTGAAGTCGTCCTCGACTAAAGTAGACCATCTCCTCCATTAGATGACAACAACGATGGCTCCGGAAGAAGACATTCATCTCGACGCCCCATCCTTTGCAATAGCGGCTGCCATGGTGGCTTCCCTGTTGGGAATTCATCCTCCTTCTACTACAAAAGGTTAGTACCAACAAGAGGCATATCACTAGGAGTAGGAGCAAGTGGACATATAGGCGATGAACAAGTTAGAGCATAACATGGTTCATCATGATCAACAAGAACAGATTTAAGAGCAAATAAAACTTCTTTCATGTTACTTGATGGTTTATTTGTTGGTTTGCTAAAGTCTTTATCATGGCCTTTCTTTTTCTTTTCAGCAAGTTCCTTTTCATATTGCACAATTTCAGCAGGTGATAAAGGAAGTAAAGCAATGGTCTTTCCTTTAAACATAAAAGTATATCTATTTTGCCTACCATGATGTACAACATTATTATCATATTGCCAAGGACGGCCTAACAAAAGTGAACAAGCTTGCATAGGCATGACATCAAAATCAGCATAATCATGGTATGACCCGATAGAAAATTGCACATGAGCAGATTGTGTTACCTTTGCCTTACCACTATTGTTGAACCACTGAACATGGTATGAATGTGGAAGAGCACGTGTAGATAAACCAAGAGTCTTGACAAGCTCATGACTTACCAAGTTATTACTGCTCCCTCCATCAATTATAGAATGAACATGGAAATTATTGACAAAGAGGAACATTTGAAACAAATTATGGCATTGTAGCTTGTCTACTGGCTCAACTTGTGTACTCAAAATACGCTGAACAAGGATTGATTTGTAGTCTACAGTGCATGCCACACTATCAATTACCTCATCAGGATCTTCAGCACTATCCACAAATTTATCTGCATAAAGATTAGTTGTAAGTGCAAATTCATTCTCTTCATTACTAGCACTAGCATACCCACCATCATCAGTAGCAATATATGCGTGTTTGCTGGGGCATTCTTTAGCAATATGTCCCATGCCCTTGCAGCGGTGGCACACAACTTTAGAAAAACTGCTAGAGGAAGGTGTAGCAGATCCACTGGAAGAAGGTGTAATAGGAGAATTCTTCTTTACAGGTGCTGGTGGTGTCTGCACATTAGAAATTTTACTCACCTCGGTTGGACGTGAAGGAATGGATGGAGTCACGGATGGAGTCATGGATCGCCTAGGTTGTCGTCCCTATACTTCCCTTTTAGCTTTAATAGCATAATGATATAATTGGGAAAATCTAGTCCATTCTTTATAGTCAAGAACATCCTGTATTTCACGACGTAAACCTCCAAAAAATCTAGAACACTTATCCATATCATCCTCTTGTATGTTACTATGTGCTAGACAAAACAAACTCAATCATGCAACCCACTCTGTGACTATTTCAGATCTAAAGAAAAACTAGAGATCAATCTGATGCAAGCCACACTAGGAAACAAGACTTGACACTAGACCAAGAACAAGATCAGAACACAACGAACACTAAGACGTGGCGAGGGACGACAGTTCAATAAAGCAAACTGAAATTAAAAAAATTGCAAAGGCATAGCAGGGCTATAGGACTAGAGATATGTGATAGTGTATATTTTTTTGGCTTTTTGTGGACTATAGGTAAAACAAAAATAGTAGCAATCTAAAGGGGAAAACAAAGTTATACCTAACGAGCAACAAGGTCTCTGATACCACTTGATGTAGACTTGGCCCGATCTTCCAAAAGGTATGATAGCATCGATTGGTGAGACTCGACGTTCACGATCTAGGCTTCGAACCAAGATTGATTCGGACCCCCGCAACCGTTACACCACTGCTCTGTTGGTTATCAACCACGCGAACGTGATTGACCTCGCCGAGAAGGCTTTCCTACAAGCGAATCGAGAACACAAGCAAGAACGGGATGAACGCAATCTAAAATTGCAAATAAATATGAGGCTTATGAAATCAAGGAGGTCAAGTCTTTATTCGAAAGGACTAATCGCCACAGGTGAACTAAATCAAGAACTAGGGCCCTGGTTTACAGCAAGCGGTCTTGGCGGCGACAGTTACAGCAAAATGATGTCTGTTTCATGAAGAAATCAAGAACTAAATAAAACCCAAACCCTAAGGAGAGCGACGACTGGTATTTATAGAGTCTTGGGCGTCACCCCCCCTAGACGTGCCCCCTAATGGGCCCAAACACGATACACGATCCAACGGACCAAAAGACGGTGTCGTAGCACCATGGCAGATTCTGGATGCTAACTTGTTTCAACGATTTCCTTTGATTCCGAAGGTCTTTTGATATGAAACCACTTGGATTGGCTTTCTTATCAAATTAGCTTTCCAACCATATATGGATCGTCGAAAATAGAGTCCGGATGCGTCTTGGGTGACCAGTTTAAGGCAGACTGGTCCTGGAGCCTGAAGTAGACTCGAACTTGAGTTGGACTGGACTTCCACCATGAAATAGATGAATTGGACGCCCATGCTAGACCTCCTCCTCTCCTTGGCTTGTATGTGATGAAGTAGTGATATCCTCATCATTGCGAGCCATGCCCGGGTTCTTAAGATTGTAGCCTATGGGTCAATGGGCAGGTGCGAAAATGAAAGGACAAAAAACAAAGCTACGCATGGATAAAAACAAGGGGGGACGGGACAAGCTTCCCCTCATAAGTGATTTCATCACAAAACAAACTTAAAATATTCACGAATGTAAAACTATTCACACAGGGGCTTCCCCATGAATTCATCTTCTACATAAACTGACTATTTCTACTCTAACTCTATTGTGGCCCCGCGACGGCGTTAGTCGACGATGCAGTTGACAAGGACAAAGGCAGCTCGGTTGTAGTTAGGACGATGTTCAGCTCGGTTGGAGGTGGGACAACACTCGCCTCTAACCCAGCCTCCGCTGCATCTGCAGGCTAGATGATGTCTTCTCGGCGCATATCTACGGCCATGGTCGAACAGTGAGCCTCCATCACCCACTGCGCAGTGACTTGCTCAGCGACCATCTAGGCATGCGACACCAAACTTTCCCCTAGCACATGGTTCTTGTCAGTGTTCCACCCATCAGCATATCCTCTGTAGATGGCCATGAAGTCCAAATTGGGGTAGTGGGTCACCATCGAGGACAACACCCATGACGTTTTGTAGAACATGCCATCGGAGATGAGCGCCCGAACTTCATTCGGGACCTCCGCTAGCTGGACAGCGGGCGTACTGGTGCTCGGTCCTAACTCAAACACCTTGGAGACTACCACCTACGCAATATTGCAAATCTAGTCGAGCTCTCCCTCGAGAGCACATCGCTCCTTAAGGGACTAGGCTAGTGCCTCCACGCCCCGATCAACTACCACCTTGACCATCTCTAGCTCTTGCTCTAGAGAGCCGATCTTTCCACCTAGGTCTAGAAACAAACGACAAATTCAGGAGCAAGGAAAAGAAAAGTTCAAGGCATCAACTGAGGGCAGAATAGGTATGTACCGAGGTGTGTGCTTTCGAGAATGGAGAGCCCTTCCTCTTGTTGGGTCACCCTCTCGAGCAGCCGAGTGTTCGACTCCTCTGCCCTGAGCATCTACTCTCAGAGCGTGATGACCTCCTGCTCAGCGTCTAAAAGGTCCTTCTGCTCTACTTCTAGAGCCTTTAGGGACTCCCTGAGCATCGCCTCGGTCTCTGCCAAGTGGACCTTCATCGCATTGAGTTTTTGCTCAGCAACAGTCGCTCGCTCGACCGCCCGTATCTCCGCCGCCCGTGCTCCCGTCGCCTCGGTCGCCTGGTCTTGGGACTCATGGCAGGCGGACTCCAGCTAGTGCCTGAGCTGATTGACCTACCGCGATGCCACCGCTTCTTGCTCCATCCGACCGTGCTTCTCCTAGAGAAATCGAGACTTGCGGATCGACATCATCTCTAGGTCCTACGAGACAAGAAGCAGGCGTGCTAAGACAACCGTTTGATTACCAAGGAATCAAAAACAACACCAGGAACGCACAAAACTTACCTCTACAACGCATGGTAGGTCCACAGTCATGGCCTAATGGATGAGCTCAACCCTCTACAAGGCCTCCTTGAGCCTTGCCTTGGTAATGGCGAGATCGGACTCCATCAATAGTCCTCTATCCTTGAGCAGGTGCCAAAGTTTCAATTCCTCCTCATCGCGAAGGATGAATCGGGCCTTTCCTGGCTCGCCAGGGCAAGGCCACACTAGCTCATGGGTCGCCCTCGACCCATTGGACAATCCAGCCATTGCAGTATCAAGCGACGACTGGATCATCACAAACTCCTAGGACGGTGGGACGGCTGGCAGCTCCACCCCGATGACTTCCTCACCGTTGAAGGGGATGTCCATCGCTAGGACACCATGGCTCGTTGGTGGCTACTCTACCTAGCACCTGGCCATGGCTCCTCTAAACCCCTCTAGCTCTGACCAGGCAGGTGAACCGTGCACTCCTCCATCGGGTGAGACAGGGAGCCTAGCTTCCCTCCTCTCCGTCTCCACAACTGGCGAGGGAGGGACCACAAGAGTCACCTTTGACCCAACCTTCGTCGTCAAGACGAGGATCGACACCATCATGGTCGCTGCTATGCTCATGACCAGTCAGGAAGACACAACCCCCATTAAGGAAGGTCACGCCACCACCAGCCTACTTCCCCCTTCACTTATCGCAACCCACCACAGGCTGGGTCTCCACTCTTCTCGCAAGGGAGGTGGGGAGATCCCCAGTCCTGCTGGCTCTTGGCCGCTGTAAAATAGGGCACAAGCATAGGTTAGTCACATCCAAAAAATCAACTATGAGGGCAAAGGGAAGCATGAATACATACCCAGATGAAAGAGGTAGAGCCTTGAAACCCCGACCGGCTGACGATGAGCCAAACGGACGAGGATTGCTCGAGGGTCGTAGTTCACACCCCCCTCAGACTGACTGAGGTTAGGAACGACACAGTCGGTCCCCATTCGGCTCGTGAATGGTCATGACCACTAACTCACGGTGATACCACTAGAGCAATCGGTGGGGATCTCCCCATTGAGGGCCATGCACGCGTGGCAACCTCGAGGGAATGGGCGGACGATCACGCTCCCTTGACTGACCGACGCGTTCCGTCACACTTAGAGCAGGGGGCTGAGAGGCCGACAGTGCCTCCAAAGGGCACGGTGACCGCGCCTGCTTTGCCCCTCGTTTGAGGGCGGTGTCTTCACTCACAGCGTGCTTCCTCGATTGAGGAACATCGCCACACATCTCCGTACCACGTCCACCACCGACAGGCGCGGCCATGGGCTCATGGTGCTCCACTAAGGTCATGGTAGCACCCCTGTCTCCCTCATCCTCCGAGGCACTTGTGTCATCACCCATCTCCGTGGACTCCTCCATCTTGAGCTCTGCCTCCACATCGCTCTGGCTCTCGCCACCCTAGACCCACCGGTTGATCTCCTTCTCCTTATCAAATCTCCTCTGGACCTTCTTGGCTTTCTTCTTCTTAGCAAGTGTGGCCTCCCTCTAAGCGGCTTGCTAAACTGCACCTTCTGACCCTCTTAGAAGAAGCGGCCGAGATTTATAGCCTGTGAGTCCCTTCGAAATGGGCACCTCAAAATCAATCAAAACATCAAAATAAGAAGGAAAAAGGTCATGAGAAAAAAGCATACCAAATTGGAAAGCTTCACGGCATGAAGGGGTCTGGGCGTCCCTTTGAGGGAGTCTTCATCCCTCAACTACAGTACTCGACCAAGATAACTCCAAACTTCATCTTTCGACATCTCCTCCGGTGATGTGCGGTTGGGATCCGTCGGGACAAAGTATTCCCACATTGGCTGTGTCCTTTCCCCCAGTGAGGCAACCCGACAGCGGAAGAAGGTGTGGAAAACCCGCAACCCATTGTGGCCATTCTGCTTGAGCTTCTAAAGCTCTGGCTCGATGATTGCCAACTTTTTCTATTGACAGGATGGACCCCACGTCCAACTTTCCCTCTTCTCTGGCCTCCCCCCGATAAACGTCAGGAACGGCGCCTCCACCGGGTTCCTGATATTGAACCACTCACCATGCCATCCCTAGTTGGAGTCACTAGGGGAGTATGTGGGGTAGGGGACCGATGGCTTCGACCTCTTCTGCAGGGCAAACCTCCCAAACGGTGCAGTTCTAGGCGGTTTCCCCTCAAATAGGGCTCATCCGATGAAGACTCACCGGAATAGATCCACATGCGGCTCCATCCTGAGGAAGGTCTCATAGACGATGATGAAGATGGCAATGTGAAGCACCCCAGTTGGGTTAAGGTGCTGCAACTCTAGGCCCCACTCGTTAAGGAGACCGCGCAGAAACCAATGCGCAGGGTACCCGAGCCCGTGCTCGTGGAAGGTGAGGAAGGAGATGACCTCATCGGCCTAGGGTCACAGAATAATCTCCCCTAACATGGGAGCCCTCTAGTGCACCACCTCCTTTGATAGAAGCAGCCCCTTCACAGTAAAGTCAGCCAGCACGGCCTCATCCATGTTGGAAGGCCTTCAGTTCGACATCACACCTTGGATTTATGAACGAATCTGTGAGTTTTTCCTCTCCCTCGCTTTGCCCTCCTCTCTCCTAGAAACCGCCATGACACATGAATAGGCTTGGCAAAAAGGAGGAAAGAGAAACGACATGGTTGAAGAAAGGAGAAAGAACGGGAGGAAAACCCTCTCCCTTCTCCCTATTTAATGCAGAAAGGCGTGCGATGGGACGTGACCCTAGCTAACGGGATGTGGACTAGGTGGGGCCCACCACTACCGTAACCTGGGCATGGGAAATGAGGCGCAACCACACACAAATGACCCTTTCCCTTCCTAGGCAGGGTTTGGAGGGCCCACCGATGGAATCTCCATCAAGGAGAGGCCAACGGGTCCCTCGGGTCGATCAGATGGCTCAAGCGGCAGCTAAGAGTTAGGTAAGGATGCCCCACGCAGGTTATGCTAACTCCGTCATGAACGACAAACTCGGATTCCACTCGGACATATCCGATAGGAGGTCCTCGAACCTGTCACTCTAGCCATCGAGGTAACTTTACCAACCCCCATTTTCCTTTTCCAATGCATAAGCATACATTCATCCATTCTCATGCATGCATTCATACATTCAGTCATATATTCATCCACACATTCATCCCATACATCCAAGCATTGCATATCCAATTGATGCATCACAACGCTTCACGTCGCGTCACGAAGCGGGAGTCATCTCATTCGACATGAGCGGTGACCGACCGGGGTTCAAAGGCTAGCCCGCAAAGGGTTCGAGGCTACCTCATGTCAAACAGAGCTAGGGGAGAAAATGTAGGTGAGCCCCAGCGGCCCTCGCCCGACCCGCTCAAGAGCGGACAGGGTCATCTCAATCTTCTCGTTCGATCCTGACCTCGAGCCATTCCCATAGAATCTCCATCGAGGGGAGGCCATTGGGCCACCTGAGTCGCTCTCCAGAATGACTCGGGCATCTGCCAGGAGGTAGATTAAGGAGAAGTGCAGTGCCATAGGAGGGCTATGCTGACCCCATCATGAATGACGGATCCAGATTCCACTCGGACATGCCCGTTAGCGAGCTCACCGAAGCCCACCACTTGAGCCATCGAGGCAAGTGGCATTAGCTCAACCCCTTCGGTTATAGAAACCATAGATGGGGTGACGCAGGAAATCATGAGACTGACCTCAATCAGCCCCTAGTGGCTCAGGGGCTTGAGCCGCCAGATCCTGACTCAGGAACCTGACCGACCACATAGGTTGCGGTCGAAACAGACACGAGCGAACACCCTGACCAGAAGAGACACAAGAGTCCATAGCCCTAAAAAGAGTACCAAGGTGCTCAACCTCTGACCGATTCCCTAGTCGGCCCTAGGCTTAGGGGCTACACCCACTGGGTGCGCTCGCACGCACCTGGTGGAAAATGGATTACCCATGAGTTTCCTCCTCAGGGGCTGGGCGCCTATGTCTGCACGACACGCCTCCATGGCCTTCGCCAATCCCCTCCTCAATGACTAGGTGCCAGTATCCCTCTGGCCATGGGTGGATCTATATAGAGAATTGTGGTTGTGCCCGCAGCCATAGGAAAACAAAAAAGCAGTGATAATGTTTAATTTTTCACCATATTTGCAACCCTGTGATAAAATTTTACGCACCCACAAGGCAAGCGTGTAACACCCCAGGTGTTTGTCACCAGTTAAGCAATGGGTTTGAACTCAAATAGGACATGTTAAGTGGTGATGAAGGTGTCAAGATCAAATCTACAAGAGTGAGCTCCAACTTAAACTTGGACAACACACCTTTACTTACATGTGTACCCTTGCTAAGATTATGCAAGAGTAATGTTAAACATGCTTATTTCATGTATATTACATCAACATGCATCCATCTTGACCAGTGGAAAAGTTTCATAAAGTTTGGAATCAAGAAGTCACATGAAATGATAAGTTATAATCTTTCTTGGATTGCTTTATTAAGTAAATGGGAATATGAGATACCAACCAAACCTTACTACCTTACCCAAATGACTCCAAATGAACTCTACAATAAAAGTCATGAAGGGTTCATGTTGAGCAAGTAGCCAGAAAATGCTTCAATAGATCAAAAAGAATAATTTAAGCTTTATCGTGATGCTACTTTGACTTGGTTTGAATAGTAGCTTAGATTGTTTACATGGTAGTGGAACCTAAATAAAAGTTGTAGTTCATATTATGTAGAACAAACTTTGTTTAATGGTAAAGAGCTAAATCAATGCCTAGGTTAGCCAAACAGAGCTCACAAGAATCAACAAAATGCTGTTTTGGAATCCCGAAATTTAGCTAAGTCTGGGATGACTGAATTTTCGTGTTTTCGTTTTCATGTACCTATCTTTGGTGAATTTTAGTTTGCAAACCATGTCTATTTTGGCCAAACTCCTGTAATCAAGGTTGTAGTACTCACGTAGCACTACAGCAAGGAGAATTTGGTTTATTGAATCATCAAATGGTTTGGGAGATATTGAGGGGTGAAGTTGGTGGTTTTAGTCGGCTTGAAACTGATTTCAGTTTTCAAGTTTCGTGAACCCCACTTTGGAACCTTGTATCTCTCCATCTAGGCCAATTTATAGTTTGGCACTTTAAGCAAAGTTGGAGATCTCATGTAGCTCTATAACATTTATTACTACCGCTTGTGCCAAAACTAAACGGATTTGGAGTTAAGAGGGGAGGAAGATTGATGTTTCTGTGTATTTTTGCGGTAGTATTAGTTCCTTCCTTCAGGTTCGAGAAAGGAATGGCGTCGTGGCCTACCACAGGCAGGAGAGCGATGCCGTGTGGCTCCTCTATGCTGCCTTCGCTTGCCACCTCACCCCCATGTGCATGAATACAGAGACCCGAGCTCCCCTGCCCTCTCCACTCTCTCCCTCTCCCTTCCCCATCCGTCGCCGTCACCCTGCTCCTCTCCTCCTCCTTCCTCCAACTGCTCTACCCACCGCTGCTGGCCATAGCAGGGCCATAGCCGGCCACCGTGCCACCTCCTCGCCATGTTGCCTCATCCTCTAGTCGGTCACTCTCCTCCTCCTTCCTCCAGCTGCTCTACCCGTCGCTGTTGGCCATAGTAGGGCTGCAACCGGCCGCTGTCTGCCCCTCCCCCCGGCCTCATGATACTGTCGTGCTCGACCACGTCTATGCAGCCAACCTGGAGCCAAGGCCCTATGACTTTGACCTGAAATGGCCACCAGCCTACCTCGACTTTGTGTCGTCACCATGGCCTCGCCTCGTCGTGCCTCACCGTCCCCTGCACCGAGCCCAGTCGGTCGCAGCTGGGAGTTACCGAGCCCAGCCAGCCGCGGCCTAGCCATGGCGTCATCTGGCCGGCTACCATCACGCCTCATCGACCAGAGCACCTCAACCTTGGCCTGCTCCTCCAGCCCAGCCACCCCCCCGGTGCCTCTGCCCTTCCCTGCTACGTCCTGCGTCGTGAGGTTGAAGAAGGACCTAGTCGTAAATAGAAGCTTTTTCATGTGTTCACTTTGCATAAATGATGGACACATATATTTATAGATATGGGCTTAGTTGGTTTCTGAGATATTCAAGGTTCTCAATGCAAAAGTATTTTCCTTTTTTGGTTTAATCTTTTTTTTTTGCAGATTTCTATGCTGAACTTTGGAAAATCATAGTAAATTGTAGAAAAATCCAAAAATAGTAAATGAGGACTTTTTGAAATACTTGTGAAATTGTCTATGCAGTAGATCTATAATATGGTATGATTTAGTTTAAAGTTTTTCTATAAAATTCAATTTATGCAGTTAGGTTTTTAAAAATTTCAGGAGTTTAGGATTTATAGTTTAAGAGCTATAAAAATAACAAATGCCTTGTGTTGCTTTGCTCCTATTCTGAATAGGCCTGCATGTTGGTATTAATTGGCTCAGTTATGTTATGAATCAAGACTTGATGACAATACATGAGTTATAGTACTTTTCTTAAGCTTTTCAAAAAGCTAAATAGCATAATTTTTTGTTAAGTAGATTTTTAGTTATAGTTTCTTAAATTTTTGTGGCTGTTTCTGGCCAAACCCAGACAGGGTTGCCTTGTTGGTATTGTGGGGCCTTTTTAATAGTAGAATTAGCTCTAGGTGTTTATAACAAAGTTATTTAGAATTTTCTAAGCTTTCTAAAAAGTCTAGAACCACATTTATTGAACATGTGGAACTCTAGTTATAGCTGTTTACAGTTGCATATCAGATTCTGTCCATATTTTGGACAGAGATGCATTTATTGAATTAATTGATCTTGTTAACTGTAGAATCATCTTAAGATGGTAATACTAAAGTTGTAGGTAACTTCATAAGATTTTCAAAAAGTTACGATTCATATTTGTTGGAGGTCTAGAAATCCCGTTATGCTTCTCTAAAGTTCCTATCAGTTTTCTGTACCACTGCTGTTTGGGCTGCATGTGCAGTTTTGCTTGTGCAATTATTTTCATGGTGGAAATAATGTTTGCTATAGTTGTAGTGAATACCAAAGTTATAGATAATTTTATAATATTTCTTGTGTTCAGATTGCATGACCATAGGCCTGATAGTTTAGGAGTTATGAAATTGGGAAATGATTTGTCATGTTTGGTCTATGCTCTGTGTAGATTTGAAGGATTTCATTGCTTGACCTAGTTAAGTATGAAATCATGTATTGGTGATAATATAAGAGTTATAGTGCTTTCCTTAAGCTTTCCAAATTATCCTAGATCACCCCTTTTGGTGTTGTAGAGCTCCAATTATAAGCTTGTGAAGTTGTATAGCAGAATCTATCCAAGTCTAGATAGAGGTGCTCAATTGTGCTTGATTGACCCTGTTAATTGTGGAATCACCTTGTAATGATAATAAACATGTTTTAGATAATTTAATAAGATTTCTAGAAAGTTAAGTTTTATGCTTGTTTGATGTCCATAACTCCAGTTATGCATTGTTGAAATTACTACTACTTTTCTGTCCTAGTTCTGTGCAGATCTGAAACATTGGCATGTTTGACCTGGTTAGCTTTGGAATAAGGTTTTGGTAATAATAACAATGTTGTAGGAAATTTCATTATCTATCTAGAAAGTCTAGGATCACCTTCTTTGGATGTCTGGATATCCAGTTATGGATAAAACAAGTGATTGTTGTGATGCTGTCCAGATTTCTATACATGTGCTAGGTGATTGCTTTAGCTTGCTCTGTTTTGGCTATACATGTTGGTTAGTTCTTGATTGATGCATGTGTGCAATATCTGAACTTAAATTCACTTGTGTGCCATGCCTAATATGTTTGCTATCCCTCTATAATAGGTTGTGTGATGTTTAGTTAAATAACTCTAGTTGCCTATGTCTTGCATGATCTTATGTTGCCCTGAATGCTATTATGTGATGCATCTCATATTACCATTCTTCATATTCATGCACTTGCATCTTGTATCTCATCTAAGTACGCTAGATGAACCATGTGAATAACGTGATGTTGGAGCTGAACCCGAAGACGGTGTATGGTGGACCTATCCCGAAGATGGAAAGACTGGACAAGTGCTAGGATAGGAGATACTTGCCAAACGAGTGTCAGCTAACAAACACTAACCTAGTGTTGGATCCTAGGCAAACCCCAGAGTATTCTAAGTCTCCTATGTTTTATAAAATATTACTTAAGTCCTTTATATTTGATGTATTAGGTTATAATAGTTGATTGAAACCATTTGATGCATATGATTTCATTGTCCAGCAATATATCTTTAACCCTGTGTAGGTCCAGGATCGAATATAAGCTTAGCCATGCTTGACTGGTAGAAGTCAGGTGATTTTCTGTCACCTACGAGATATAGGTGGATACCAAAGCATGGTTGACTATATTTGCTATCGTGGAAAAGAACCATGGAGTAATGTAAATGGAGGTCGGGCGGAGTCTATGTGTAGGATGACTCATGTTATTCCATCTGTGTCGATTAAGGACCGTACCATTGTTGGCGCTTTTGACAAGATTGAACGCATGCCTCTCACTTAGCTGGCCGGATAACTCGTTTCGACCGTGAAGTCGAGTAGCTCAACTCAGGTCGGGCCCTGTTCTGTAAAAGTGCGCACTCTGGATGGTAGTAAGGATGTGCGGGGAGCCAGACGTGAGCCCAAGGGCAGGGTAGTCCTGATCATCCTAGTAGCTGGTTGTCCCTAATTGTGCGGCGCTGGATAAACCCACGAAATGTGGACCTGAGTTGTACCAAAGGTGACCTAAGACTACATTGGCGCAGGTATGTCTGGGTTTGTGTTAGGAATAAATTCCCAGCTGGTTGAAATCGATTTGAATCGTCATCTCTCCCGGACAGTGAAAAACTTGGCTAATCCTAACATCGTAGTAACTGGATTATGGAATATGATGGTTATGATGAACATAGAATTATTACACTGGCTATGGTTACTATTGTTATGCTACTAAAGGCTATACCACATGTTTGGCACATGTTAGTTGCTAATCTAGAGATGAATAACTATAATTAACTTGATGACCGAATTATAAAATGTATAGCTGAATTAGTGGTGTCGGGTACCATAAAAAGGGGTCCCCTAAGCGAAAACCAAAAAAATCGCTTAGACCCTGTCAAAAATCGAAGCCAAGAGACAACTATTGGCTAAACCCTAGTCTTGTCCGAAGCCACCTACTCTCCACCTCGCTAGAGGCCTCGCACGAAAGGCCTCGGACGGCCTATTGAATTTCTGCCTCGCACGAAAGGCCTCGGACGGGGAACCGATTCTCCATCTCGCTCGAGGCCCCACGCGTAAAGCCTCGGACGAGATGCCGATTCTCCGTCTCGCTCGAGGCTGGCTCGGCAATAACCCCATCGCCTCTGCCTCGACCGATCTCCCCGATAGAGCATCACGTCCAATTAATGCAACCAACCACTCCCGCGACATTAGCTGGACGACGGCTCGACACAACAGAGCGGCCAACGAGACAGGAAGTCACATCAACACCATACCGTCCGGGACAAGATAGGGCAGGGGTTACCGGCCGCTGTGCTCCGTACTGTGCCCACGACCGGTGCCCGCACTACACTATGCTACCTAACCCCTGCTCCAGGAATAATGCAGCATGGGGAGTCAAGTCTGGGTCACTATAGCCTCGGAATCAGTGTACAGGACCAACTGCTCACTCCAAGCCTCGGTAATCCACTTCAGGGTCTCAGCAACCTTGAGATTCGTGCCCACTGAGCCCCCCACGATGGCTCAGCCTAGGCACCAATTGAGCCTCGGCTCTTTACACGGTCAACACACAACGACCGGCACGTCGCCCACCATGCCCTACGTCAAGCTATCACTAGAGCTCCCATGTCGCATAGGATCAGGTGTGACCGGTGCGTCGTCCCAGTGCATCAAGGACAAGGACCGCTCCATCGACCATGCCACCACAGTGACAAGCTATAGGGTTCGGAAATGCCACCTCCACCCACAGGACGCCGCGTAGCAAATGCATGCATCACCCCTGTCCCCCCTTCAACTATAAAAGGGAGGGATCGGGGCTGTTTCTAGAGGGGATGAGCTCACGAGATAGACGAATACGAACACAGATAGACAGACTCACTCACTCGCGTAAGCGACACTCTGTAACACGCACGCTTCCTCGCTGCCTGAGATCAACATCTCAAGCAATTCGCATCGCTCCTCGTAGAGACCTAGGACTAGCTCCCTTTCTCACCCTGCTTGTAACCCCCTACTACGAGCATTTCAGTGCAAGGAATACAAGATCGATCTCTCAGACTGGACGTAGGGCACCTATTGCCCGAACCAGTATAAACCTTGTGTCTCTTTGCATCACCATCTAGGATTAGGGGCACACAGTATATTTTCACTAGTTGGTTGAGGGCCCGCTGGTCCAAAACACCGACAGTTGGCACGCCAGGTGGGAGGGGAATATCCCCCACCTGATTCCTTTCAGACGAAGGAATTAGGCACCGAGCCCGTTATGGTCCAGATGTTCGAAGGCTGGGTCCCCGAGGGTTTCGACAGCCACCCCAGGACAATAGAGTCAGGGATGACTATGGGCAAGCCCGTACGTGGCTGAGGCCCAAGCAAGCGAAATGCTTGGGATGCCCTAAGTCATGTCCGAGATCGGCAGGGAGGTCTCCGAATGGGATTCCACCGTAGGGAGGCATCGAGCCCCTGGGGCCAATCGAACGGCCCTGGGACCCACTAGAGAAGCCCTCTGGTACTTTTGGAGTGCATCTCTAGACCGCTAGCCAACCCCTATCGAATGGGGCATGGGCCTCCACTCGGACTTACCCGATAACAGCTCATCGGAAGTGTCACCGCTCACGCCCACCGAGGGTAGCCTGGCATATTCCACCCCTCCTTCTGAACGAAAAGGATGCGTGAGGGTCACACAAAAAGCCAGGGGAGCTCCTGACCATCCTCTCGCTCCGTGTAGAGGCTCGGGGGCTCTTCCTGCAACCTTACTGAGACCCAGCGACCCAGGCTCGCACTCGAGGGCTCAGCAAACAACCCTTCCTTCCAAACGAAAAGGATGCATGAGGGTCGCACAAAAAGCTAGGAGAACTCCTGATCGTTCTCTCGCTCCATGCAGGGGCTAGGGGGCTTTTCCTACAACCTTGCTGAGACCCAGCGACCTAGGCTCGCACCCGAGGACTCGGCAAACAACTCATCCTTCCAAACAAAAAGGATGCACAAGGGTCGCACAAAAAGCCAGGGGAACTCCTGACCGCCCTCTCGCTCCGTGCAGAGGCTAGGGGGCTCTTCCTGCAACCTTGATGAGACCCAGCGACCTAGGCTCGCACTTGAGGGCTCAGCAAACAACCCCTCCGTCCGAACTAAAAAGATGCGCGAGGGGGCTCTTCCTGCACCCAGGACGAAGACAAGCAACCCAAACCCATAGGGAAAAACGTGATAAAGGGCATCAGGCTTGTTACGGTCTAGGGGTTCGAAGGCTAGGCCCCCAAAGGTTTTGACAGCCGCCCTAGGGCAACAGAGTCAGGGACAACTATGGGCGAGCCCGTACATGGCCAAGGCCCAAGCAAATGATCGCTCGGGATGCCCTAAGTCATGTCCGAGACCGGCAGGGAGGTCTCCGAATGGGATCCCATCGTAGGGAGGCATCGAGCCCCCGGGGCAAATCGAACGGCCCCGGGACCCACTAGAGAAGCCCTCTGGTACTTTTGGAGTGTGTCTCTGGACCGCTAGCCGACCCCTATCGAATGGGGCATGGGCCTCCACTCGGACTTACCCGATAACAGCTCACCGAAGGTGTCACTGCTCGCACCCATCGAGGGTAGCATGGCGTCCTCCACCCCTCCTTTCGAACAAAAAGGATGCATGAGGGCCGCACAAAAAAGTCAGGGAAACTCCTGATCGCCCTCTTGCTCCGAGCAAAGGCTCAGGGGCTCTTCCTGCAACCAAACCGAGGCTCAGTGACCCAAACTCGCACTCATGGGCTCAGCAAACGCAATAAAACCCCTCGCACGACGTAAGAAAAGCCCCTAGAGGAATCAATCCACTCCTCTAGGGCCTCGGGGGCTACACCCGGTGCGCGCTCGCGCGCACCCATCGAGGCCTCGAGTACGAAACACCATCTCACCAGGAGCTGCCGCGAGTCGAGTCTCATCAAAACCTCAGGGAGAGCGCTCACACTCTCCCTAAGGCTCGGGGGCTACTGTCGGGTACCATAAAAAGGGGTCCCCTAAGCGAAAACCGAAAAAATCGCTTAGACCCTATCAAAAATCGAAGCCAAGAGATAACTATTGGCTAAACCCTGGCCTTGTCCGAAGCCACCTACTCTCCGCCTCGCTAGAGGCCTCGCACGAAAGGCCTCGGACGGCCTATCGAATTTCCGCCTCGCTCAAGACCTTGCACGAAAGGCCTCGGATGGGGAACCGATTCTCCGTCTCGCTTGAGGCCCCACGCGTAAAGCCTCGGACGAGATGCCGATTCTCTGTCTCGCTTAAGGCCGGCTCGGCAATAACCCCGCTGCCTCTGCCTCGACCGATCTCCCTGACAAAGCGTCGCGTCCAATTAATACGACCAACCACTCCCACGACATCAGCCGAACGATGGCTCGACACAATAGAGCGGCCGACGAGACAGGAAGTCGCATCAACACCATACCGTCCAGGACAGGATAGGGCAGGGGTTACCGGCCGCTGTGCTCGGTACTGTGCCCACGACCGGCATCCGCAATACACTGTGCTACCTAACCCCTGCTCCAGTAACAATGCGGCGTGGGGAGTCAAGTCTAGGTCACTATAGCCTTGGAATCAGTGTACAGGACCAACTGCTCCCTCTAAGCCTCAGCAATCCACTTCAGGGTCTCAGCAACCTCGGGATTCGTGCCCACTGAGCCCCCCACGATGGCTCACCCTCGGCACCAACTAAGCCTCGGCTCTTTACGCGATCAACACACAGCGACCGACACATCGCCCGCCATGCCCTGCGTTAAGCTATCACTAGAGCTCCCACGTCGCACAGGATCGGGTGTGACCGGTGTGTCGCCCTAGTGCATCAAGGACAAGGACCGCTTCATCGACCATGCCGCCATAGTGACAAGCTACAGGGTTCGGAAACGCCACCTCCGCCCACAGGACGCCGCGTAGCGAATGCATGTATCACCCATGTCCCCCCTTCAACTATAAAAGGGAGGGACCAGGGCCATTTCTAGAGGAGACGAGCTCACGAGATAGACGAACACGAACACAGATAGACAGACTCACTCACTCGCGTAAGCAACACTCTGTAACACGCACGCTTCCTCGCTGCCTGAGATCAACATCTAAAGCAATTCACACCGCTCCTCGTAGAGACCTGGGACTAGCTCCCTCTCTCGCCCTGCTTGTAACCCCCTACTACGAGCATTTCGGTGCAAGGAATACAAGATTGATCTCTCAGACTTGACGTAGGGCACCTATTGCCTGAACTAGTATAAACCTTGTGTCTCTTTGCATCACTATCCAGGATTAGGGGCAAGCAGTATATTTTCACTAGTTGGTTGAGGGCCCGTCGGTCCAAAACACCGGCAAGTGGTTTTTTATGCAAAATTTTGTCAAGCTAGCTCCACTTATAAAGCATTGCATGATCCTTGGAGTTATTTTATTTTTGGTTTATGATGGGTAAGTCTAGCTGAGTATATTCGAGTACTCAGGGTTTATCCCACCATGTTGTAGGTGAAGTTCTTGGCCTGTTGAAGATGGTGGCTAACCACCGGTGGGCTCGGTGACTCTATATTTATTTCTTATCTATATGTTTTTATCAGTGGATGTCACTTATGCTAGCAATATATTTGGAACTTATATTAATAAAATCACTGAAAGCTATGTTGTTTTCCCTTAATTGGTTTTGAAACCCAAACTTGTACTATTATTTGTGAACCTATTTATAATATTATTTTCGCTGTAACTCTATGTATGTGATGTGTATTTGCTTAATCACGCGATCTTGGTTGTGATGTTGATTTACCGAGGTCCTTCATCACACTCGGTGGACTACCGGGTTTATATAAGTGAAAGTATGCGCGTGTCAACATATTAGCGGCGACAGCCCTACTTGATCTTGTATAAATTGGGCGGTTCTGTCACAAAGCTCAAATTAGCTCTAGCTCCACCCCTACCTCCGACGCGCCCCTGTGGCCTTTGCCAGTCCCCCACACGGAGGCTAGACACCCATATCCACTTTGCGCGCTTCCACGGCCTTTGCCAGTCCTCCACATGGAGGTTGGGCACCTAAATCCTACTTGGTTACCCTACTGTTGGGGACCAATACTAGGGTATTCGAAGAGGAGGAGCTAATGGTCATCAACATTGATTCATCCAAGCAGTCAAGAGCGTGACTACAGCTCCAACCGACCCTAGGTGCGTGGGCTCCGTCTCGTCCAACCTCTAGGTCGGGGGACCCACCTCACCCGACCTCTACGTCGGGGGCTCCGCCTCGCCCGACCTCTGGGTCAGGGGCTCCGTCTCGCCCGACCCCTCAGGCGTGGCTCCTGGCAGAAGCCCGTACTGTCGCCTACCACTATGGGCTAGAAAAGTACAACCTAAGATCAAACTTCTGGCATCGTGCAGGGAGCGGGCACATATCAACATGACCCATGCCCATGACATGTCACTCTAGGGAACTCACATCACCAATAGTGACGGATGTGTGGTTACTATGTTGTCTACTCCCTGCACGACCGCTGACCAGCACGCTGGTTTGCCATGTCGCTCGCTGGGACAGAATGGGACATCATGACCCGCTGACAATGCCGGAGCGTGGCATCAGCGATGAACAGGCGCCTGACGTGGAGCCATCCCTATCACCATCTGCAGTGTCGGCGAGACCCACATAAAGAAGAAGAAAGACCCGATAATCCTAGAAGCTTTTCTCTCCTTGGCCCTTCTCCCTCTTTTTCTCTGTGTAACCTGCCCTTCCCCTTCATCTATAAAAGGGGAAGCAGGACGTCTTAGGAGAGGGGACGACGGTTCACCACTCTACATGGCTGTAGACATCAAAACACACGCCCTAACACGTCTTAGGAGCACACACACATCAGAGACTTGGAACATGTCCCTCTCTCACTCGTTTGTAACTCCTACTACAAACCTACAGTGCTAGTAACACGAGCAGCAGTGACGAACTAGACGTAGGGACTTTCTACCCGAACCAGTATAAACCTTGTGTCCTCTAAGCACACCATCAGAGCTAGACGCGCAATACTAGAAATTTCCTTGTTGGTAACTCGAAACACCAACACCTACGCAGTACAACAAACCGAGGGGGAAAACACCGAAGTTCCAATAAACAGCCCGCCTCCACGGCACAATGGGTACAGGAATTATAAAGCAAATACAAGCTTTAATTTAGCTAAAAACACAAGCCCCTAACTTTTACAATATTACGTGAAATGTGTGGATAGCCCCTTCACGGCTTCACAGAAGTCCCAAAGGGGCTCGGGGGCTCCTGTCGGGTTCATAAACCCGGGTCCCCAATGGACCCGCTTCTCTACAAAACTCAGCCTAGCAGACGGCGTAGCGATAGCACGCGTTTGGACCGGCCCAGATACATAATGACAGGCCAAGACAACGATCCGGTCCCTGACCGAACGGCCTGGCCGATGTGGGATCGTAGTCCGACTCCGGCCCCCTTTCTCCGACCGAGGATACACCAGACCTCTGCTCGCTGCTCTTTCCTGACCGACACGATCGATGCCAACTGAGAACGGCTGACCAAAGACGCCCGCTTGATGTGGGTTCGGGGAGCAGACGGAGCAGATAAGGTAAGACGCTTAAGTCAACCGCAATACCGAGGACCGTACCCTACCATGCCCTGCGCACCTGCAGGACGGTGCCATCAGGGCATGTTAGGCGAATACGGTAGAGCCTGCCTGACGCGTCAGAGCATAAACAGTATTGTGGGCGCCGGCGTTTGCCGTACCAGACGAACATGGTAGAGTCTGCCAGATACGTCTGAACATAAACAGTATTATGGGCGTTGACGATCATTCTGTACCCGATGGTGTGGGCAACGAGACTAGATAGAGCACGTATATAATATCTCTCTTTCTCTGACTTGTAAGGCCATCAACTTCAACTGTAAAAGGGGATGAGCTCTCTCCTAAAAGCCCCCCTTGAAGACTGGACGACTCGAGGACCCAATAGCTCAACAGCTCTAGAGCCCGACAGCTACACAGTTTACACGCTCTCAACAGCTGATAAGCTGGGACACACAGAGCATACGCTCCAATACTTTGCGCACATTTGAGCATCCGTCACTCTCGGACACTCGGTTCAGAGTTCGACCGGACCTCTAACACCCCCTTCTCATTCTTCACTCGTTTGTAACCCCACAACAAACTTCGAGCACCTGGGCTCAGGAATAAAATCACCGACCAACTGAAACTAGATGTAGGGCACGTTGCCTGAACCAGTATAAATCCGGTGTCATCGTGTGTTAGGCCACATCTAATCACAACGCATGACAAAACTATAAATATTTACTCGTTGGACATATTTTACACCAACAGTAACATACTGGGCCATGCACGTAAACCCAACGAGCTAGCACAGCCAGTCACCGAACAGGCCCCGGTGACCTACTACTAGGCAGTCACCGAACAGGCCCCGGAGACCTACTAGGCTTACGGAACATACTGGGCCGGGCTTATCTCGAATTGAAGAAAAACAGGATACCGCGAATACGAACGGACAAACGTTTCGCCGTTTTCGGTCCCGCTCCCGGTTCACTCCGTCCCGTTTTTTTCCCCGTTTTTGTTTATCGCGGAAAAAACGGAAACGGACGGAAAAAAAGGGACGGGATTATCCCGTCCGTTTTCAACTTTACTGACCGCCCCCGGCGAATCCTTGGTGGAAAAGCGTCGCCCCTTCGCCGTAGCATCGTGGAGGCCTGCGAGGCCACCCGCTATGGCTGGGTCCGTAGCAGGCCCCGCTGGCCTCCTCCCAGCCACCGTCGTCGATTACCGGTGTGGAGGACGCCCGTGAGAGCCCCCATGACGAGCAGCAGCGCCAACACGGGTGGCGCACCGCCGCCGAGCTCGATGTGGTCGTCCTCGCCCTTCCTTGGTGGCTCCCCGGTCTCCCTGCCTCCATGCCCCTTGGCCGCGACCGTGGCTTCTGCTAGAACTCCGGGTGGAGAACCAGCAGATCCAGTATTGCAGCAGGCATCGGCGCAGGTACACAGCGGGTCGAGGTCGCCGGTGACGCGCAGCGGGTCGAGGTCGCCGGTGTTGACGATGCTCTTGGTAACTATGCTACTCCCTTGGCTCGATTTGGATGGGAGCAGCACCATGCAACCCACAGAGCAATGGAGCAGGCAAGGAAGAAACATAGGGGGAAAGGAGGGCTTTATTAAAGTACTCACCTCATAGCTATGGAGGGAGCTCACGCCGGCCGCCATGGCCACAATAAGCTTGCCCACCCTCCAGAAGATGTAGGTGAGGAGGAGCAGAGTCCTCAGGACACCCATGTCGAGCATTTTATTCCACTATGGGAAACTCTAGAGGAGAGGGGGACCAGCCCGCCTACCCTCGTCGCCGGCGAGCACGCCGGAGAAGAAGGGTAGGGGGCCGGGGGACGGCCACTGGGGGTGCTCGCTCACTCGGAGACTCTGAGGCCTACCATGCCACTCCTTGGCATGGAGCCACGCAATTGAAGGGAGGGCAACCTCTTCTTTCGTCGAAGCTGACTGGTGGGCGCGAGTTGGCATTGTCTCTGTGGATTAATCGCTCTCTTGGCCGGCGGCAGCGGCAGCTGCAGCGGTGGACCGGTGGTATCACCGTCTCTCCCTCTCCCCCTTCCTCTATAATCGCGTCCAATTCACCAGGGAAATCATGCGCTCCATTCGGTGCCTATTTAGTTTCTAAAATTTTACAAAAATTTTCAAGATTTTCTATCACATCGAATCTTTGACACGTGTATAAAACATTAAATATAAATAAAAAATAAAATTAATTACACAATTTAGACGAAATTCATGGGACGAATCTTTTAAGCCTAATTAGACTATGATTGAACACTAATTGCTAAATAACAACAAAAGTACTACAATACCATTTCCCAAAAAATTTCGCCAACTGAACCAAGCCTCAGCATTTTTTTTCGCCTTCAGTTTTCTACTGATATATACCGAAAACAGAATACCATGAGAAATACAAAGTAACTACGGGGTAATTCAACAACGCGACCAAGCACAGCAGTAAAATGCACTCGTTATCATGACCAGGGAAATGTACATTACTCAGTGAAACAGCAGCTGAGTTTGATATGACGCGATGCCAAGCATAAACCCCAATTCAAATCCGTTCCCAACACTGTCACCAACCAACAAACCCAAGCTAAATTATTCACTGCATGCAATACGCCATGTCCATGCACAAGCCCACAGATTACAGAACCAAATGAGGTGCAAACTTAAGTGCCCAATGACCAAAATATAGCATATGACAAACTTAGAAGCCCTGTTCGACCAGGTAATCGCCGAGCCTCTCCACCACCAAATTGCATTGCCCCGGAGTCATTGGCTCATCATAGATACCAATAATCAAGGCCATGCCAGTTTTCTTGATAGTAATGCCTCCAGTGCCCTGTAACGAATGTGGAAACAACAGGGTAAATCAAAGGCATTTTCAAGAGTGTGTTTTCACATGTTTACTGAAAAATGTGGGAGGAAAGTGTTAAAACATTTCTTATATGACTAAGAGATACTACTCCAGAGTAGATTGTACATCCACTAGTGACAGTCTAAGGATTCGCTGCTAGCAGGTGTTCCACGTTACAAGTTAATTTTCATAGTTTCATGGGTGGATGCAGCCATGATTTAATGACAACAGACACAAACCACAAGGTAATTTAGACTGCAGGACAAATTACTGCCCACTTCCTAGAGTGATCTTAAATACATGCTATAAAAGCTTGTAGATGCAATAAACTAACAGAGTTCAGCAGGCATATTAATTAACCCAAAGTGATCATGACCATGTATCCAGGCATCTTTGATACAGTATTCCTCCTACCTAATAATTCCATACAAGCTTGACCCATATTAGATATCATAACAAGAATAAGGTACTACAGATACGAATTGAGTTTGTTTTTCAGTAAAATTAACATAAGCATACGAAAAAGGCATCAAAGCATTTCTTATATCAGACAATCTGTTCCCCACTGTACCTTCTTTCCTCGGATGACAACTCCAGGTTCACCTTGGATCACCATGTACTTTGTACCTCCAACGAAAAGACCAGTTGGTGCTAGAGTACCAGGTTCATCAAAGTCCTTAATGATCCCAGCAACCTCCTCAGGCTTTAACTGCAACAAGAAGCACGAAACATGAACATGAGAACACAGGGATAAGAGAACGAGGAGAAAAAGGTGATGGATCATATTGTGAACACAGGGATGTAACAATTGATGACACTCCATGACACCCTACATAAGGATAGCAACATAGACTCAAATCTCTGCTAGAACAACAAACAAATGTGTACAAAGCATCACACAATCTAAGTACTCCATATACGACAATGCCATGGGAATGATGGTAGGGCTCTGGAGATTGCTGTGTGTGTAATTGCTTAGAAACGGTGGATCATATCTTGTTCAAATGTCCTCTTGCCAGATTGGTCTGGTGTATTATTGGGGAGATTTTCCATTTGGATGGATGCCCTGTCAATTTACTGGCGTTCAGCGGTTCCTGGCTGCAAGGCAAGAGGCCTTTGCCGGCCAATCTACTGATTTTTTTCTTTGCAGGGTTTGCTTGGACTTTGTGGACTACTCGCAATAAGATGGCGATTGAGAAACATTTTCCCAAAGCCCCAACTGATGTCATCTATGTCGCGCTCTCCCTGATGCAGAAATGGAGTATCATGCTTAAGGAAGGCGAGAGGAAGCGCTTTATGCAAGTGAACAACGCCATTCATGAGCTGGCTAAAGACCTTCAAGACCAATGCTGCGATGCCTACTGATGTTTTTGAATTGTAATGGCTTAGCGCCCATCGTTTTGTCCAGTAGCTTGTTTCTCTTTTGGTTCAGTACCGATGCTGTTGCTTTGGTCTGTAACGTTGCTGGTAACCCAAGCGGATGGTTGTACCACCTGCTTTCTTAAAAGCTGAGGCAGAACTCTTTCAAAAAAAAACAATGCCATGGGGAAATAAAAGGCCAGGTCAAAGCCTGTATACTACTGAATACGGCAGACAATTTCCAAATTACATGATTTATTTTCCTTGGCTAGGCATTTGGCCTATGGAACAATGCAGGCCACAAGCTGTGAGCCTGTGACCAACCATGGGACACAAAATACAAATTCCCAAATCCCAACCGATAGCTACTTTTGCTTTAATAAGTACCGCACATAGGGAGGGGCATCAGAAAATCATCATTTAATAAAAACGAAAATTGTGTGATTTGGATCAATCACACAACTGACGCTATATAGGCATAAGCACATGCAGCTCAGCCTTTGGTGTGCCTCTAGCAGCCACTCTAATTTTACATGTAAATCAAATTGCTCTAGGCTTGCTGACTGGTAAGTCTAATCGAGCGAACAACCGGATCACGTCAGAAGCCAACAGCCCGATCCGGCCATCCCCCACTAGCAAATCCACAGTACACGGATCATTAAGCTTAAGGTCAGCTATACTCGCATCAAACGCCCAGAGAACCCCAGCAGCAGCAACCACGGCGGCGAGGGGAGGGGCTTTAGATCTGCATCTCGCCTCAGCGACCCAGATCCGGACCTCCCCTCGCTCCGATTCGGCCGGGCCGCGCGGCTGGGGCAGATCTGGAGTCGCGCGGGTCTAGATCAGCGCAGGAGCACAGGACAGGGCTAAGCAAGTAGGGCGGGAAGATATGAGATGGGAAAGAATAACCTGGGGGAAGCCCTCGGACTGCGCCCAGGGGCTGCCGTCGTGGCCGACGATGGCGGCGGCGCTGAGGTGCTGGCCATCGATCTCGCACAGAAGGTGGTCGTCGACGTACGTCTGCCACGACATCTTGCTCCGCGCTCTTCCTCCTCCTTCTCCGGCGACGACCTCGCTTCTTCTGCTGGGGCTCTGCTTGGTTCGCACGCGGTGTCTCGGTTGGACGGCTGGACTGGGGGTGCTGGGGAATATATCGGTTGCGTGGTTTGGGCGACTAGCCTGGCGGCGACAAGCCGTGGAATGGAACCCTACTTTTCCTCCGCTTCTCTTTTCCAATTTTCTTTTCTATTTATTGGTTTTATTTAAATATTCTTTGAATATGAACAGATAGAATAGGATTTATTATTAAAAAGAAGAGGTGGATTCAGGATTTTAGGTCAGTGATGTCGCTATAAACTCTTACCTATTAAGATGTAAATGAATAACATGTAGGAATAGATAAATAGTATAACAGGAATGCCTTTTACGGCCGTGCACACTCGTATCATGCGACACGCATACCTTCTCGGGCAATGTTCTCCGTGTTTGGGATTTGGGCCGTCCGATGTACGGTTGAGTGGAAGAACGGTGGAACTCACCTGCTACCGCCGCCAGAGAAGAAGGTCGCGACGTTAGGGTTTGGTTTTTCAGGGATTTCCATGTTCTCCAGGCTTAGAAGGAAGTTTCTGGGGAGGATGGCCGGACCAGCGGTGGTGGTGGTTGAGACGGCGGTGGAGGGCGGGGCGGTGGGGGTGCTGCCCGTGGGGCGGTGGGAGAGGTCGGTTGGGCGGTGCCAGCGACAGGGGCGACGACCGGAGAAGAAGAAGATGCTGAGATTAGTGAGGCGGACGCGGAGGCGGCGGTGCGCCGCCGAAGCCCGGGAGGGGATTGAGGCGGGGGCGCTCACTCCAGATCCGAAGCATAGGGTTGAGGTTAGCGTGGCAGTGGTTGGGATTTGGGCCGTCCGATGCGCAGTTGAGTGGAAGAACGGTGGAACTCACCTGCTACCGCCGCTAGAGAAGAAGGTCGCGACGTTAGGGTTTGGTTTTTCAGGGATTTCCATGTTCTCCAGGCTTAGAAGGAAGTTTTTGGGGAGGATGGCCGGACCAGCGGTGGTGGTGGTTGAGACGGCGGTGGTGGGGGTGCTACCCGTGGGGCGATGGGAGAGGTTGGTTGGGCGGTGCCAGCGGCAGGGGCGACGACCGAAGAAGAATATGCTGAGATTAGTGAGGCGGACGCGGAGGCAGCGGTGCACCGCCGGAGCCTGGGAGGGGGTTGAGTAAGCCTGGGCGTTCGGGTTACCCGATTTTTTCGGGTCGGGTAATTCGGGTAATTCAAAATTCGGGTAATGAAAATTGCTACCCGATATTACCTCCGAAAAAACACTACCCGCAAATTCGGGTACCCGATAATTCGGGTTCGGGTTCGGGTATTACCCGATATACCCAAATTTACAGAAAACAACAAACTACACTAAATTTCAGTAGCGATCTATATATAATTTCAGCAGCAATTTGTATAGAATTTCAATAGCAATTTGTAGTGAATAATATATTACAGTCACTCATTCAAATAGAGAGAATTATATTCTAATAAAGTGATAAGTTAAATGGTTCAGCTAACAACACATGATAAATACAAAGACAAAAACAAATCTTTGGGTAGTTCGGGTAGTTTGGGTACCGGGGGATATTACCCGAATTACCCAAACTAATTTCGAGTAATCAAAATCGCTATCCGAATTTGGTATCGGGTACCTCGGGTTCGGGTAATTCGGGTCCGGGTTCGAGTAATTCGGGTACGGGTAATGGGTATCGGGTATTTTGCCCAGGCTTAGGGTTGAGGCGGGGGCGCTCACTCCAGATCCGAAGCATAGGGTTGAGGTTAGCGTGGCAGCGGTGGAGGGTGGAGGAGGCGGCACGTCGCCAGAGCCTGGGTGGGGTCGAGGCGGGGGCACTCGCACCAGATCCGAAGTATAGGGTTGAGGTTAGCGTAGCGGCGGTGGAGGGTGGCGACGGAGGCGGCGGCTCGCCACTGGAGCCTGGGGAGGGGGTCTAAGCGGGGGAGGGGGGGAGAGGGGCTCCCGCCAGATCTAAAGCATAGGGTTGATGGTAGCATGGTGGCGGTGGAGCCTCGTCGAAGCCGAGCGAGGGGAGGTGGCGGGGAAGTGCAGGAGAAAGAAGATGACGCATGCGGGGGGAAGGAGGTGAGCGGGCGGAGTTATCCACGCCTGCATACGCGGACTATAGTTAATTCCATAGTATAATAGGCTATTGGTACAATACCATAATAAAAATTATCCGGCCAATTTAGACAAAATATAGAGACGAAGGTTTCCTATCCTGCATGTCCCATAACCATGTTGCCTTCATCTGTAGCAACATACAAATATATTTCCTAGCTGGAATTAATCTAAATATCCAATAAGTAAGCTAAGTAAAGAAGGGCGGGCCTGGTGCAAGCGGTAGAGTCTTACCGCCTATGACCGGAAGGTCTCAGGTTTGAATCGCGGTCTCCTAGCATTGCACAAGCAAGGGTAAAGCGGTCTCCTCGTATTGCACAGGTGAGGGTAAGGCTTGCCACTGACACCCTTCTCTAGACCCCGCACAGAACAGGAACTCTCTGCACTGGGTACGCCATTTTTAAGCTAAGTAAAAAGTAGGTGCTGGTTGTTAGTTGATCTCCACCAATTGGCCCAACGGCCAATAGGGCCCTTGGATCCGCGCCCTGATCGAGGCCGCCCAACCCTAATATAGTTGGTGGGCCCCCGTCGCACAGCACCATAAATAGAAGATGGGGGCCGGGGGCGCCAAGCACGAGGTTCGCTAGAGCCGCCTAGCACCCCACCTACAGTCCTAAACCCTAACCGATCATAGAGGGGGCGCTACCAGCGATGAGAAGCACCACCACCGGCCAACGCCGCCACTGCACCGCCGTCCTTCGACACAGCACCGCCACCAGGACTTCACCAAGCACCGCGATGATGAGCCCGTCTTCCTCCAAGGCGGCTAATGGTTTGCACCCCCTTCACTCCTCTCTTCCTCACTCTATTTATTAATCCAGTACTAGTAGATGCTTCTAGGACTCACAGTTTATTCCAAGTGCAAGTAGACATGCTAGATTTATGCCTAGAGATCCTGCTTTAACTCTATCAATGGTATCAGAGGCCTAATTAGGTGTAGATCTAGCCTATCGGATGAGAAAACCGAGTAGCAGCTAGAAGGAGGTGATAGATTCGTTTTTGGGTCTAAACAGAGGGTTCATCGAACCCTAAACCCAAAATTGGGGAAGAAAAGAAGTGAAGAAGGGCCTTGGGTTTTGAAAAGCAACTCAAAGCCGAACCCTAACCCGCGAATCAGACTCGGGGAAGAAGAACAGTGAGCGAAACCCTAACCCTAACCAAACCCTAATCCCCAAATCGGACAAATCCGAGAAGAACGAAGCTAGATCCACGCGGAGAAGAAGAAGGGAAAGGGGGAAGAGGCCTACCTCACTGTGCACCACGCTGTCGCCTCACCGGCGTGCGAAAAGAAGGCCGAGCGGGGAAGCTACTTGTCGGTCTTGTGCGAGCTCCAGCCAAGGGCAACGCCGCTAGTCCGCTCGACGACAGCGCGCTCACCTATGTGGGGAGCGCGCACCGACGAGGGGGGCGGCAACGTCACCATGATCTCTCCCTTTGCTCGGTCACCGCTGCTGCTCGTTGCGCTGAGAGAGAGGAAAGGGAAGGAGAAGAATGAACTTAGGGTTTGGGGTGCGGCCGGCCGAGGGGTTTGATCTCCCGATGACAACGGCTGGCCGTCGGATCTGGATGAACGGTTGCCATTCACTGGACCGAAATCGGCCCAGGCAGGCGAGCGCGGCGGGCGACTTTGCCGGCCCAGGCCCAGGTTGCGGCCTAGGCGTGGGGAGGTGCCGCAAACGTGCGCGCGCGAGCTGCTGCTGTAGGCCAGGCCACACACTGTTGCTGCTGGGCCGTTTACTATTGCTGTAGGCCAGGCCAGAATGAACAGCAAGAAATGATTTGAAGTTTATTTAATTTTCAGAAGCAGATTTGAATGAATTTTGATGAATTTCGAAGGTTTAAAATTTCTGGTAAAATTACACTAACGTGTTACTTTTTTCCAGAAAGTAGATATAAACAAGAAAATGCTTCTGAAAAGTAGATAATTATTATTCATTCATGTTTCCGCTGTAATGTTAAAGTTTATAATCTTCTAATTAAATTCGAACTAATGGGAGAATTTAATTTCAAGAGTAGTCAATTTTAATCAGTAAATTATAATATTATTATTTTTCTGACCAACATTGATAATAGCAATATTATAATGTTTAATTATAAGTTTTTCATGCATTAATTCTATTTATGTCCAATGATGATGTAGAATTAGTGTATAAGAATGTTGTATGTTTTAATTTTGACCAACGTTAAATTAAAGCATGCAATTATAATGTCATATTTTCTCACTATCTCTGACGGTGTTTTTAGGACTCAACCCAATGGCATTCATCTCGCACATACCACCTCTAGAAGGGGGCAATTACAGAGTATGGCGGGAGAAGTATGAGCTCACACTTGCGCTGTCCGAGAATGACTTAGCGCTTACCTCCCCATGCCCTACTGAGTCAGTGGACCCAGTGAGGGCAGAAAATGAGACTGATGCTGATTTCACTGCTCGACAGCGAGATCATGCGGAAGTTAGAATGAAATATGATCTTGATCAGAAGAAGTGGGACATCTCGAACCGCAAGTGCTTGATGGTGGCCAAGTCCACTATTTCAGATGCTATAAGGGGATCTATCCCAGACTGTGATACCACCACAGAGTACCTAAAGAAGGTATAGAGTCAGTTCACTGGCTCTTCAAAGGCTTATGCTAGTACATTGATCAAGAAATTGTTCAATAAAAAATATACTGATGGCGGTATCAGAGAGCACATTTTGAAGATGAGCAACACGGCTTCAAAGCTGAAGCCAATGGATTTGGGGCTCAAGGATGAGTTCCTGATTCATTTGGTTTTTGCTTCCTTACCAAAGGAATATGAAACTTTTGTTGTTAACTACAACATGCAGCCCAACAAGTGGGACATAGAGAAGCTCATCGTAATGTGTGTGCAAGAAGAGGAAAGGCTAAAGTCCTTACAGGATGACTCTGCTAATCTTGTGAAGGATAAGAAAAAGAACTTCAATAAGAATGCCAAACCTTAAGGAAAAGCTCCTCAGACTGAGCACCATCCGAAGAACAACAATACTCAAGTTAAAAAGGATCAGTGCAAATGGTACAAGAAGTATGTACACTACCAGAGAGACTGTCCTGACTTCCTGAAGAACCTTCTGAAGAGAGGTGATGATTTCATTACATTCATAGATGAATCCATGTATTTAAGTTATGCAAAATCTACTTGGTGGATTAATTCAGGTGCAAATATTCATGTTGCAAATTCATTACAGGGATTCCATACGAGGAGGACCCTGCAAAGAGAAGAAATAAGAATTAAAGTAGCAAATGGAGTTGAAGCTCAAGTTGAAGCCATTGGAGATCTTTCTCTAGAAATAGTTGATAGTTTTCTACTTAAGCTTTCAGATGTTCTATTTGTACCCTCTTTGCGAAGAAACTTAATAAGTGTTTTATGTTTAGATGACGATGGATATGATTGCCATTTTGGTAATGGCAAATGTCGGATTGTTTATAATAATAAATGTGTTGGTCTTGCCTTCCAACAAGACAAGCTTTATTTATTATCACTTTCTGAGAATGTGAATGATATAAGTACTAAGAATGAGAATGCTTCATCGTCTATGAATGCAACAAATAAGTAAAAGAGAGTGCATGATGTATCTTCGAAATTATGGCACTGTCGTTTAGGCCATATTTTGAGGGGGAGAATAGAGCGATTGATTAAGAAATCAATTCTTCCGCCTTTAGAATTTTCAAATTTAGAACGATGCTAGATTGCATAAAAGAAAAGTATGTTAAGAAAATAAAGAAAGATGCCAAATAAAGCGCAGGAATTTTAGAAATAGTTCACACAGATATCTATGATCCTTTTCCTGTGAAGAGAGTGGATGGTTATGATTCATTTATAACATTCATAGATGGCTATTCTCGTTTTGGCTATATTGATCCAATTAAAGAAAGATCAGATGCATTGGATAAATTTAAGATATTTAAGGCTGAAGTAGAGAATCAGCACAACTTAAAAATTAAGGTAGTAAGGTCCGACCGTGGGGGAGAGTACTACAGTCGACATACCCCATATGGCCAAGTTCCTAGACCTTTTGCAAGGTACTTACAGGAAAATGGCATAGTAGCCCAGTATTCTACACTGGGCGAGCCTCAGCAGAATAGAGTAGCTGAAAGACGCAATCATACCTTAATAGATATGGTGAGAAGCATGATAAGTTTCTCTACCTTACCAATAAGTTTATGGATAGAGGCGTTAAAAACGGCCATTCATATTCTTAATCGAGTGCCAGGTAAGTCGGTACCCAAGACACCGTATGAGTTATGGACAGGAAAGAAACCCTCACTAAACTATTTACTTGTGTTGGGTTGTCCAGCTATGGCAAGAAGTATTAACCCAAACATAGGGAAGCTGGACTCCAAGATAGTCAGCTGTCATTTTATTGGCTATCTAGAAAAGTTAAAAGGTTATCGCTTCTATTGTCCTGACAGATAAATGAAGTTTGTAGAAACAAGACATGCTGTCTTATTGGAGGATGATATGATCAGAGGGAGCATGGTAGCGCGAGAAATAAGTTTTGAAGAGAAACGGGTATATGTGTCCACTCCTATGGTTTAGGAACTATTCTTCACGTTACATGTTGTTGTTGTACCAACAGTGCAAGACACTATAGTAACAGCACCTGTTGTTAGTTCTCCTATGGCAACCATGAATGAGCATGAGGAACCTGTCCTTTAGGATCCCCAAGAACCCATTGTCATACATGAGGAAGAGCAACAACAGCCTCATGTAGAACAAGCATCATCTAACGAGGCCCCTAGAAGGTCTCAAAGAGTCAGGAGATCAGCTATTCCTGATGATTATAAAGTTTATGAATGTGAGGAATTTCAAATAAAGGGTGATCCCACCTCATTTGAAGAAGCCATGAGAAGCACTCACTCATCCAAGTGGCTTGAAGCCATGGAAGATGAAATGAAATCAATAAAAAACAACAGAGTTTGGAACTTAGAAACAATTCCTAAAGGAGCCAAGACAGTATGCTGTAAATGAGTCTACAAAACTAAATATGACTCCAAAGGGAATATAGAAAGATTTAAAGCGTGACTTGTGGTGAAAGGTTTCACGCAAAGAGAAGACATAGATTACAATGAGACATTTTCTCTAGTCTCATGTAAGGATTCTTTTAGAATCATAATGGCGCTTGTAGCACATTATGACTTAGAATTACATCAGATGGATGTAAAGACGGCGTTTCTAAACGGGGATTTGGAGAAAAACGTTTACATGGCACAACCAAAAGGTTTTATTGTGGAAGGAAAAGAACGCATGGGATGCTGCCTAAAGAAATCCATTTATGGATTAAAGCAAGCTTTAAGACAATGGTATTTAAAGTTTGATAGTACAATAAGAAAGTTTGAGTTTCAAGAAAATATAGAGGACAATTGCGGTTACACAAAGTTCAAGAATGGAAAATACATTTTCCTAGTCTTGTATGTGGATGACATCTTGCTCGCTAGCAGTGATTTTAGTCTACTACTAAAAATAAAGAAGTTCTTGTCCTCAAAGTTTGATATGAAGGATCTCGGTGAAGCTTCGTTCGTCTTAGGAATAGAGATTCACCAAGATAGAGAAAAGGGGGTTTTAGGATTATCACAAAAGGCATACTTAGAAAAAGTTCTAAAGAAATACAGTATGTAAAATTATAAGTCATCACCTGCTCCCATAGTCAAGAGCGACAGATATGGGGAATTTCAATATTCTAGGAACCAATATGAGATCGATCAAATGAAAGCGATTCTATATAGTTCAGCTGTTGGAAGTTTACAGTATGCTCAAGTGTGTACTCGCCCTGACTTAGCATTTGTTACCGGGTTGCTTGGCAAATATCAGAGTAATTCAGGAATAGAACACTGGAAATTAGTAAAGAAAGGTTTGCGTTACCTGCAAGGTACGAAGGGTCTCATGCTAACATACAGAAGATCTGATTCCCTACACATAGAGGTGTATACAGATTCTGAATATATGGAAGATGAAAGAAAGTCCACGTCAGGATACATATTCACTCTCGCAGGAGGAGCTATATCATAGAAAAGCTCAAAGCAAACCGTCACTACATCGTCCACAATATATGCCGAGTTTGTAGCATGTTATGAGGCCACAGGGCAGGTGAATTAGCTAAAGAAATTCATGCCCGGGTTAAAAGTGGTAGACGACATACATAAACCACTCAAGTTATACTACGATAATAATCCAACAATATGTTATGCTCACAACAATAAGTCAAGTGGTGCTGCCAAACACATTGACATAAAGTATTATGTTGTGAAAGATAAAGTTCAGGATCATATAATTAGTCTTGAGCATATAAGAACAGAAAAGATGCTCGTGGATCCACTTATAAAAGGCCTACCACCCAGCGTGTTCAGAGAACACTTAGTTGGCATGGGTTTAAGGGAAAGCCTATGATTCCTAGACAATAAGGGCCTAGTTAAGAATCTGTTTCAAAACAGAGAGGTGCATTGTAGCTGTTTAATCTAATGGCAAGAGACCGTGACGATGAGGCACGCTCTATGCACTGATCTGTGATGGAATGGGAACAAGAGAAAGTAAGTAAGTTAAGTTTAAGTTATAAGTAAGATCAAGGGGGAGAATGTTAGTTGATCTCCACCAATTAGTCCAACGGCCAATTGGGCCCTTAGATCCGCGCCCTGATCGAGGCCGCCCAACCCTAATATGGTTAGTGGGCCCCCATCGCACAGCGCCATAAATAGAAGGTGGGGGCCGGGGGCGCCAAGCACGAGGTTCGCCAGAGCCGCCTAGCACCCCACCTACAGTCCTAAACCCTAACTGATCATAGAGGGGGCACTGCCAGCGACGGGAAGCACCGCCACCGGCCAACGCCGCCACTGCACCGCTATCCTTCGACACAGCACCGCCACTGGGACTTCACCAAGCACCGCGATGGCGAGCTCGTCTTCCTCCAAGGCGGCCGATGGTTTGCACCCCCTTCACCCCTCTCTTCCTCACTCTATTTATTAATCCAGTACTAGTAGATGCTTTTAGGACTCACGGTTTATTTCAAGTACAAGTAGACATGCTAGATTTATGCCTAGAGATCCTGCTTTAACTCTATCACTGGTATCAAAGGCAATACAAAGGAATATGAAGTAACATGAAAAAATGATGCGTTTAACCACATTATTAAGCAAGTGGTTCACTCGGCGCAAGCCGATTGAGATAGTTGGACTTAGTTCTTGTGAGGAAAAGACAAAGGCAAAGAGAGCTTCAACATGTTCACGCTAATTGATATAGAGGCCCAAAGTAACTCATTGGTAGTGCAATTTTGTTATCTACTATTGTCACTAGGGCAGACCTACTGATGTCATACTCAGTAGAAGGCAGCGGATGCGCTTGGCAAGGTAGATAGTCGATGTTGTAACATGACAACATTGCTTATATGCTAGCTCCACCTCTGTTAAAGAGTGAAGTAATACTCTTGTCATTTTTTTATTTACAAAGTGTCTTCATGCCCTCCGTATCTTCTATGTGATCCAAACTCACGACCTAACTCATACGAGTTATAACAACTCGTATCCAACAACGATAGGGTATCTGACTTCATGATGTATTGGTTTAGTAGCAATGCATGGATATGTTTGCTAGTATCTTATAAAAAGCAATGTTTAGAGATTCCTCTTAGTTTAAGCGTAGATCAAGAACCCCAACTTTGAAAACCACATTTGTATCATATATCAAGGAAAACAAAAAAAGGAAATAAAGACGACGTAAAATCTAATCGAGCAAATCCAACAAACGCCTCTTTATCTCAACAACCTTCTCCAACTCCAACAAACTCTAGTTAGGGTTAGAGGTTGAGGTTTGAGGATGGAATTCGTAGTTGCCAAATTTGAAACGGATAGCTGGAGGTGGCTGCCGAAACAATGGTCGCGATGATGTGTGGGCCGAACAGTTGGCGTTAGCGGCGACGCCTCTTATCGAGGTGGTGGTATAGGCCGATTAGAGAGGATTGGTGGTGAAGTGTTGACCCTGCAGTTTTTGTTAGCGGTGGTGGTGGTACGTAGAGACTAGGAACTAGAGAGTGGTGGATCTGGAGACAATGCTGCTACTAGATCGGGAGGGGCGGTGGTATAGGCGGTA